>NC_083602.1:48154813-48459773 GCF_029168945.1 Cannabis sativa | reverse complement strand
ATCAACTTAGATATTTAAATTTTCAATTTAATTAAATGTATTAAATTCAGCAAAAATAAATAATTAAGTATATAGGAAACTTAATTATTAATTCTAGTTTAATACTAGGAAAATATTCTAAACTAAGATTGTACCAAAATTAATTATTAAACAATTAATTTTACAATGAATGATATTTTCCTATTTTAATATTAGAAATAATAGTATAGAAATAACTATCTAGAATATATATCATTAACTAAGTGTTTTTCTAAAATTAACTTTAAAATATTAAAATAAAAAATAAATTATATATATTTTAAAAGTTAATTATGTTGCTAATTCAATTTTAATTAGGTTAGACTAATATAATTAACCTAATACAATTATTTAAATAAGGCAAATGGACCTTCACAATTGGGGTAGTTCATGTGAGGGGGAGCTGGGTCAGTATGTCGTACCCACTTCTATTGGCCCCCAACTCTCACACAAGGCCCAAAAGAGAGGAATTTCACCTTTAAATAAACAATTGTTATTCATTGAATAAGCCCAAATCTAATTGGGCCTAAATAAAATTACTTATGTCAAATTTTATATTAGCAACCTAGTCCATTTACTTAGTAAAAACTTAAATGGGCTTCCTATATGCATCTAAGCCCAATTGCAAAAATATATGCTCACACAGGTCAAATGATTTGGATGGGCCATATCATGTTACTAGGTTTACACAGATGAAAGTGTTGGAAATTATTTTACCAGGATCTTAGATCTACTCACAAGTATGTTGATTAACACCCTAAATATGAACTTCTAAAACGATTATGAAATAAACACATATAAAGTATTAGAAACCTTACATTGGGTGCAGCGGAATAATATGACTCCTTTGGTTCAGATATCTAGCCCTTGATTCCTTTCTGTAGCAGAGCATTATCAATGTCTGAACCTGGATCTCTTTCTCTCCTTCTTTAGTGTTGAAACTCCTTCTTGTTGAAAGTCTTTCTTCACGATCTTCCTTACTATGATTGAGGTATCACTTTCTGTGTGTGGGCACTACTCTAACACTAAGTAATTTCGAAATTGAAGAGGGACGAAAGAGAAGAAGGTGGCGGCTAGGTATAGAGAGAGAAGGCTCAGGTTTTTCTCTGAAGGAAAAAGTAGAAAGTTAAGTGTAATTTTCCTGAAGCCTTCACTATCTATTTATAGCATTCCACTAGGGTTAGGTTTGAATTATTTGGCATTAAAATAATGAAAATATGGATTTGGGCCTCACTTTTTGTAATTTTGCAGTTTTATCAATTCAGCATCTAATTTTCTCAAAAACGGCAATTTTCAAATTCAACCATTTAAATGCCAATTCTAACTATTTAATAACTATACATAATTATTAAATAATATTGTCATTTATCATATTTATTAATTGAACCATACAAAGTATCATAATTAACAAATATGCCCCTAAAACTCTTTCTTTACAATTTCGCCCTTACTTAGTGAAAAATTCACAAATAGACATAGTCTAATTTTACAATTATAATTGATTAATCAAAACCAAGTATATGAGTCTTACAAGCAATATTATCTCAACTAGTGGGGGGACCATGGGTCTGTATAACCGAGCCTCCAAAAAGCAGATCAAAAATTTATAACCTAAATTCACTGACTTATTAATTCTTCGATGAATCCACGCATAGAACTTAGAATTGCACTCTGAGTATATAGAATGCTCTATATGTTCCACCATATAGACACATCATTAGTTATCCATTGTTATAATCCTAATTTGGTCAATGATCCTTGTTGACCGAGGTTTTCGGCAACTATTAAAATATAATTATAATAAGGAGCTGTAAGAAAGTGAGATGAAGACTTTTTACGTGGTTGGGGCGTTAATGAGCCTTAGTCCACGAGCCACTGCTATTAATGGATGTATTTAATACAGATTCTACACTTGAGAGAATGTTTTTCTCTTAAATACAGAGAATGTTCTTGGTGAGTTTTTTCTCTTCTTGCTCTTTTGCAACCAAGATTCTCGACCCCATTAAATGAGCTTTGAGGGGGTATTTATAGTGTTTTGGTAGGGTAATCCCTAGAATTGTTCTTACACATGTGTCTGTAAGTATCCATAAAGTTGGGCATTTCCGATGAATATACCATGGGTGATGCATGGTCAAATCCCTAGGTGCTGTAGGGTTTTTATGGGGAATGTCCTTTTTGTCTTATGATTGACGTGACTCTTCGCAGAGTAGCCGTCGCTAGACTTAAATGATCATTACTGTAGCGCTGCTGTTCGGGGGTTGTGCCGTCAGACTTTATTGCGTGTTACAGTCCCAACACGCTTCCTCCCATGCAGCATTAAATGCGACTTGATTTCTCGGGAGAGTCCTGACACATCCCGGAGAGCCTTCACGCTTTGCTAGCTTTTGGGAGTACCTTGTACTCCGGGTGTATCCTCCGGGACCCATGCGAATAGCGCTTCCTGGTGGCATAAAAAGACTTAGCAAATCTTTCCAAGTTATCTGATCCACGTGTCCCCTCTCGACTGGTCCACGTATATTGGGCGAATTCAGGAGCAACATTTACCCCCCAAGCCTTGTTTACTTAGTAAAAATAAACCAAGGCTTGTTCAAGTGTCTCCGGTTGACCCCTCGTTTTCCTAGCTCGAGCCTTGAGCGCGTGGAGGCAAATTAAATGATGTCATTTAATGCAGCGATATGCTTTTTGCAGGAATGTTTCCAGCCGCCTCCTCGGTCTTCTGATACGACTTGGGGGCGCGTGGAGGTGTGTCTGATAATGGCATTAAATGCAGCGATTCGCTTTTGCAGAGGTCGATTCGTTTCACGCCCCATGATTGATGCGGCGCATTGATGGTGTCAGACGGATACTCAAACGTTTCCACCGCCTTAATGGTAGATCGATCTGATCCGTTGATTTTCAGGAATTCGAATCGTGCGTCTCCCCCACCGTGCGATTGGTAGGTGATGACGCCTGTTCCTCATGCGTTTTTGCCTATAAAAGCCACCGCCTTTCCTTCATTTCGGTTACTTTCCATTCCTTGCCATTTCTGCTCGAATTTCCCAGAGAGAAAATTCCTCAAAGTAGCACAAACTGCTTTAATACTTAAACACTTCTTTCAGCCTTCCAGCGTTTGACTTCGCCAGTTCTTCTCAACTTTCACTCATCCACATTCAGTACCCCCAGTTCAACGATCTACTGTAAGTTTCTTGCATCCTTAGATAATAACATGCTTATATTTACTTTGCTCGTTTTCTGGGTTCGTACTTAGAGGCTTCTGGGTGTGTGAGTGTTTAAGTTCTTCGAGTTCTGCTTTATGTTCACAATGTTAGTTGTAGAATCGCCATTATCATGCCCCTGTTGTAGGCATACAGCTTTGTTTGAAGAAGGCCATGTGTTCTTCGTTTAACAGTTGCTTAGGGCATAAGAAGGCTTTTCTTTTTTCTTTTTCCTTTTGCAAAACCACTTTCTGTGATTTTACTGCACCCGACACTTGTTCAGGGATTCTCTCCAGAGTTTCCCAGGTGACACGTGTCCGGAGGGGGCCTCTTTCCAGCGGTTAGGGGACCCCCACTCCCTTTTTCTTGATTTAGGGTTTGGTATGGGACCTAACTGCTGGGTTTTTTCTTTTTTCCTTTTGTTTTTCTCAGAACATAAAATGTCTGCTTCTGGCTCGAAATCTTCGAAGAAGAAAGGGAAAAACATGGCCACCCTGGAGGAGGTTTCTCTGGGACCCGTTGCCTAGGAGGGGTACAAGTCCCGTGCAACTGGCTGGGAAGTGGCCGAGCTTCGGTCGACCCTGACTTGTCCTCACCAGCTGGAGAACATTATTAATGTGGCAGGGATCAAACCCTCTACCTCAGGGACCTTCCACCGGCCTCCTCGTGACTCGGAGACGCCTAATCACAACTATGACGGCTTCGGGGCTTGGA
This sequence comes from Cannabis sativa, assembly GCF_029168945.1. Lineage (NCBI taxonomy): Eukaryota > Viridiplantae > Streptophyta > Magnoliopsida > Rosales > Cannabaceae > Cannabis > Cannabis sativa. The sequence continues at coordinate 48,455,847 of NC_083602.1, read as the reverse complement.
GTCAGACCCATTTGATGGCCGGTGCCATGCTCCCGCTCCAAGATTACTTTGTGAATTTTCTTGTATTTGTCGGCCTTGCGCCATACCAACTTATTCCTCAAGCTTACCGCCTGCTCTCAGGCTTATTCATTTTTTACACCGCCCGTGGCTGGGGGTCTCCCAGCCCGGCGGAAATTTTATATTTTTATGAACTTGTATCCGTCCCCAAGAAAGGGGACAAACTTAAGGATGGTTTTTATGGGTTCCGGATCCACCCTGCTAACGAGGGGATGGTTCCATATAATAGGCAGACTCATGTTAAGGAGTACCGCCACCGCTTTTTCTTCTCGTCCGGGTTCAGAGCCGTGGACCACCCGGAGCTTCTCACGGAGTGGGTGCGGATCCCACCTTACCAGCGGACGCTTCCCACTCAGGCTTTCCTTCGAAGGGCCCAAGCCTTCGCCTCCTACGACCATGCCGATCTTGATGTCGGGGGCCTGGTCACCACGGAGAATTGTAGGAAGGCTAAACTTATCCTTTCTCATCAATCCGTGGATGACTCCAACCTCTCCAAGGTCATCTGCCCCAATGTGAGGGCGCCGGTTGCGGAGAAGGCCTTCCGGGATGAGCTCATTGCTACGGCAGAGAAGAAGTACCAAGATTATCTCTACCGGAAGGCCCAGGAGAAGGCGTATTCTAAGGCCCAGGCTGCCTCTGGGAGAGGGCTTCGCGTGGGGAGTCCGGTGGTGCGAAGGAGCCAAGCCATTGGCGGGAAGTCCGAAGCTAAATTTTTTGACAAGATACTTCAAGAAGAGATTGGGGGTCCTTCCGCCGGGAGGCCCCTTCGTCTTGAAGGTTCTTCTGAGAATCAGACTTCCCGGCCTCAGCCTTCAGCCCCCGAACCAAACTCGGGTGCTCCCGGTGCTAGCACTTCCGGTGCCGGTGGTAAGTCTCCCTTGATAATTCGCTATGTTCCTTCCGTTGATGAATATACCAGTCATAGGCCCATAGGGTTCGACGAGCGTCTCCGTAGGTTTAAGATGCCGTCGACCCGGTGGGGGGATCATTTGAAGGAATTTTATTTTACGAACTTAGGAGATTACCTAGGTCGGTCCCGGATGGGCTCCGGCCCTCCGGAACCTATTCCCTTAGGTCCGTCGGCTTACATAGCGTCCAGCTGGTTTCGGCCCTCGGACAGTTATCTTGGAGATGATGCTGCCAGCATTAAAGTTCGGGACTTTGCTAGGGCCGAATTAGGAAGTTCGGGTAGGAGTAGCTTATTTGCTGCATCTTTTATAAGCGGTTCCTCACGAACTTCTAACACTTGCTTATTTTATTGGAACAGGTACCTCCATGGATGCCATCCTGGAACAGCTTGCCGGGGTTCATACTCCCGTGGCTCCTCCGGCTTTCACCCCCTCTCCCCCGGCTCCTTCCTTGAAGGTTCCTTCCGGCGCTCCCCCCGAAACCATTGACTTAGTGGATGACGAGGAGGTGCTTCCGGGAGAAGGCCAAGGGAAAGGGTGGGACTTCTCGGAGGAAGCCGCTGAGGGTACTGGAGAGCCTCAAGCCCATCCAGTGGTAGCAGAGGAGGACGAGGAGGAGCCGGAAGTGGCTCTGATTCGCAAGCGTAAGGGCAAGATGATTGCCCAGGACGAGCCGAAGAGGCCTCGGAGGGCCGACACTCCTGCTCATGGCCTAGACGGCGGGGTTTCCCCGATGGAGGAAAATCCTGCTCCTCCCCACATTGATCTTACCCCGATTCCGGGGGATGAGGTGAGGCAGGAGCTTCGCATAGCCAAACACAACTATGCTATGGACGAGTACTCCCGGGGGTATGCTGAAGTGGAGGCTCTTAGGAGGATTCTGCGAGCTGAGGTTGAGGCGAGCATCAACCACCCGGACTACCATGATCCGTGGAACCTCAATCTGGACCCCTTAACGGACTGGTTCCGTCCCCTCCTAGGGCCTACCTTGGCTCCCTTTGCCGCGGAGATGACCGGTGAGTTCGCTTCTCAGCTTACACGCTGTGCGCCCAAGCGGTTTGCCACTTGTGCTTCCCTGAACTCCATCTTCCAGGTCCAGGACCTCAGCCATTCTCTCACAGTGGTAAGTACTTTGCAATTTTTTGCGTTTCCTTTTTGTTGTTTGTATTTTGTTTTCTTCCTTTGAGAAATTTTTTCTTATACCTCGTTATGGTTCAGCTTGCTGCTGAGGCTGGTCGCCTCTCCAGGAACATCATAAACCATGGCTTCGCTCTGTCCGACTTTGGGGACATGAACGACGTCAGGAAGGTCCTCCAAGACCTCACAGCGGAGAGGCAGATCTACCAGGAGGCTGCCGAGCGCCAGGAGGCAGCGGCCAAGGCTAAGGAAGAGAAGGCCAAGGCCAAGGAAGAGGAGGCCACCCGGAGGGAGGCTCAGGCGGAGGCCATGATCCAGGCCGAGGCCCAGCGGAGAGACAGGATGGAGGCCCATCATCAGGAGGAACTAAGGGCTCAAACCGAGGCTGTCGAGAAGGCCAGGCGAGATCTTCGGGAGGCCAGGGAGGCTTTGGATGAAATGGCCGCCAAGGTGAGGTCTCTAGAGGAGACTCACCAGTCGGATATCGAATCCAAGGCCGCTCTAGCTGCGGAGTTGAAGGAGCTTAGGGATTACAAAGATCAGTCTACCAGGAAGGCCAAGAGGGCCGAGCTCCTTTCTCCTGTCTCCTGCGCCCGGTGCCCGAAGCGCTTTGATGATGGTGTCTACATGGCTTGGGCCACCAATGATCAGAGTATCAAGCTTACTTTTTATCCCAAACCCGAGGACATGATTGCCAAATTTCGGGAAAAGAAGAAGAGGCTTGATGCTGAGCTTGAGGCACGGATTGGACCTCGTCTTCCACCGCGGGCTGACTGAGCTGCCGTATTATTGACCCAGATTCTACCCGTTCTTCTTATAACTTTTTTTTTGTTTGTACATATTTGCTGCTGCCTTAGAACAATTTACATATAGGCGGCAACTTTTATTTGAAGGGGAGACAATTATATCTTAAGGCCTGTCCCCGGGCCATTTACATGTGTATGACCTACCCTTCGGGCTAGGATATATTTTTTTATATATATATGCGATCTTTATTTTTGCGCATATTTTTTGACCTGCCCTTTGGGTCAGGATATTTTACTTAGATTGACCTGCCCTTTGGGTCAGGATATTTTACTTAGATTGACCTGCCCTTTGGGTCAATATATTTTACTTAGATTGACCTGCCCTTTGGGTCAGGATATTTTACTTAGTTTGTTTTTGTTTGTCCGTGCGGTATACCCTAGTACCCCCCTGAGTGGCATAGAAACTTTGTTTTTAAGGCACTCAGTTTTATTTAATATAGAGGAGGCATACATTTGGACGATACAAACCCTTTGAACAAAATCTAAGTTTAATTCGCTACTGGTAATATTTTCTGAGGTGATCGGCATTCCAGGCTCTTGGGACAGTAGTTCCGTCCATTCTTTTCAGTTTGTAAGTGCCAGAACCGATTTCGTCCTCGATTTCATATGGTCCTTCCCAATTCGGTCCAAGTACCCCCACTCCGGGTTCTTGGGTGGGTGGGAAAACCCTTCTTAGGACCATATCCCCAATAGCGAATTTTCTATTTTTAACATTGGAGTTAAAATATTTGGTCACCTTCTTTTGATAAGCAGCCATCCGTATTTGGGACTCATCCCGGAGTTCTTCGACTTGATCCAGAGCCTCTTGTAGCAGAGCCTGATTGGTGGCCGGATCATAAGTCGTCCTCCTGTGGGATGGGAATAATGTTTCCACCGGGACCATTGCTTCACAACCGTACGCCATTGAGAACGGCGAGTGACCGGTTGTGGTTCTGGGGGTCGTCCGGTAGGCCCACAATACCCTTGGCAATTCTTCAGGCCAGTTATTTTTACAGGCCAGCAGCTTCTTTTTCAAGGTGACCTTTAGGATTTTATTGACTGCTTCCGCCTGGCCATTTGTTTGAGGCCGGGCTACCGCGGAGAAGCTTTTTACCACTCCGTGTTGGTTGCAAAAGTCAGTAAATTCCTCGCAATCAAATTGCTTTCCATTGTCTGAGACTATCTTGTGAGGCAAGCCATATCGACACACTATGTTTTTGATAACAAAGTCCAACGCCTTCTTAGCAGTTATTGTCTTCATAGGCTCAGCCTCTGTCCACTTGGTGAAGTAGTCTACTGCTACTATTGCATACTTTACCCCTCCTTTTCCCGTAGGTAGAGACCCGATGAGATCAATTCCCCAGACCGCGAAGGGCCAGGGGCTGGTCATCAAAGTGATCTCATTTGGAGGAGCTCTCGGTATGTTCGCGTACCTTTGGCACGAGTCACACTTTTGGACATAGTCTATACAGTCTTTTTTCATTGTTGGCCAGAAGTACCCCTGCCTCAATATTTTCTTTGAGAGGCTGGGTCCTCCCGTATGATCTCCATAGAACCCTTCATGGACCTCCAGCATGATTTGTCTAGCTTCAGGGTCCGATACACACCTTAAATAAGGCATGCTGAGTCCTCTCCGGTAGAGAATTTGATCCATCATTACATAACGATGAGCCTGATACTGAATCTTTCGAGACAGTGCCCTCTCTTGGGGCAACTCACCTGAGGTTATGTACTTTATGATGGGGACCATCCAGCTGGGTTCTTGCCCAACCGTTTGTGTGGTCTCTTTTATTTTGATGCTTGGCTCTGCCAAGCGTTCCACTGGTACTACCCCCAGCTCTTCGATTTCGCTGTCCGAGGCTAACTTAGCCAGACAGTCCGCGTGAGCGTTCTTTTCTCGGGGGATTCTTTCTATTTTATAGTCCGTGAATTCGTGGAGTAGTTCTCGGACTATTGTTACGTATGCGGCCATCCTTTCGCCGCGAGTTTGGTATTCTCCGGAAACTTGGTTTACGACCAGCTGAGAATCCCTGTAGACTTCCACCCTCTTGGCTCCTACAGCTTTAGCCAATTTTAGCCCTGCTATCAGGGCCTCATATTCGGCTTCATTATTCGAAGCTGTGAAGTTTAATCGGAGTGCTGCCTGGAGCCGCAATCCAGTAGGTGATATCATAGCCACTCCGGCTCCTGAACCATTCTCATTAGAAGCTTCATCCACAAATACTCTCCAAGTGGGGATGGGTGGCTCCGGTGTATTGGTTGTTGCCTCGGCTTCATTACATTCGGTGATGAAGTCCGCCAAGGCTTGGCCTTTTATGGAAATCCGGGGCACGTAATGTAAGTCGAACTGACTTAGCTCCATCGCCCACTTGAGGAGCCTTCCGGATGCTTCAGGCTTCTGGAGAACTTGCCGGAGTGGATGATTGGTCAAGATTCTGATCGGATGGGCTTGGAAGTATGGTCTTAACTTCCTTGATGCCATCAGGAGGCAGAATACTAATTTTTCAATAACCGGGTACCTTGTCTCGGCCCCTACCATGCGCTTACTAACATAGTACACGGGGTGCTGAATTTTTTCTTCCTCCCGGACCAGTGCAGCACTGACCGCATGTTCGGAGACGGCCAAGTAAAGGAACAAGTCTTCTCCAAGGACGGGTTTTGATAAGATGGGAGGTTTGGCCATGTGGTCTTTTAACCTTTTGAATGCCTCCTCGCATTCATCTATCCATTCGAACTTTTGGCATTTCTTCAGTATGTTGAAGAAGGGTATGCACTTGTCTGTGGACCGTGAGATAAAGCGGCTCAGTGCGGCTACCTTCCCGGTCAAACTCTGCACGTCCTTATGTTTCTTGGGGGATGGCATGTCCAGGAGAACTTGGATTTTCTCCGGGTTCGCCTCGATCCCCCTTTGGCTGACTATGAAGCCCAGGAATTTTCCCGACTTGACCCCGAAGGTGCATTTTTTCGGATTGAGATTCATGCCGTATCTCCGGACGACTTCGAAACATTCCTCTAAGTCGCTTGCATGGCTGTTGCATGCTTTGGATTTGACGAGCATGTCGTCTACATATACTTCCATGTTTCGTCCCAGGAGGCTTTTAAACATCCGGTTAACCATTCTTTGATAGGTTGCTCCGGCGTTTTTCAGTCCGAAAGGCATGACTAGGTAACAGTATACCCCCTTGTCGGTCCTGAAGCTAGTGCACTCCTGGTCTGCCGTATGCATTTTTATTTGGTTGTACCCAGCATAGGCATCCATGAAAGACAGCAGCTTAAATCCGGACGTGGCGTCTACCATCTGGTCGATCCTGGGCAGCGGAAAGCAGTCCTTTGGGCAGGCTTTGTTTAGATCTGTGAAATCTATACAAACCCGCCAAGTTCCGTTCGGCTTGGGCACCAGGACCGGATTGGCCAGCCATTCCGTATAGTATACGTCGCGGATCATGCCATTGGACAAAAGTTTATCCACCTCTTTCTCTAAGGCCTCGGCTTTCACCGAGTCGAGCGGGCGTCTCTTTTGCTGTACAGGGGGCATGTCCGGGTTGACGTTGAGTACATGGGTGATGACATGAGGGCTGATGCCGGTCATGTCCTCTTGGCGCCATGCGAAAATGTCGATGGCGCCCTTCAGTGTTTTTATTATTTTATCTTTTTCCTCCGGATCCAGGCTTTTACCTATCCGGAGTACTTTAGTGGAGTCGTCGTCGCACACTGGTATTTCTTCGACGTCCTCCATTGGTTCTACGACCCTTTCGGACCCTATGCGAGGATCCAACTCGTCCTCTTCAGCCTTCTCTATCTCAGGGGGCCCCCGGACCATAAGTACTGGCAAGTGGGTGGCAACATTGTAACATTGCCTGGCCTCTCCTTGATTTCCCCTCACCGTTCCGACTCCGGCTTCCTGGATAGGGAATTTTAGGCATAGGTGTCGGATTGAAGTAATTGCACCAAAGTCGACGAGGGCCGGTCGGCCTAAGATTGCGTTGTAGGCTGTTGGACAGTCTACCACCACGAAGGTGCAATACTTGAATGTGCTTTGGGGAGTATCCGGGCACAGGGTAACTGGGAGCCTGACTTTTCCCATCGGGATTAGCGTTGTCCCGTTAAACCCTGTGAGCTGCGATCCACTAGGAGAGAGGTCCCGGTCGGTCAACCCTATCGCAGTGAAGGCTTCTTTGAAGAGCAAGTTCACGGAACTTCCATTGTCAATCAGGACCCTAGCCACCACTTTATTTGCGATGGGGGTCTCTATGACCAGCGGGTCGTGGTGAGGAAAACGCACCGTCTTGGCGTCTTCTTCCGTGAACGTTATGGGTTGGTCCATTAGCCGAGGCCTTTGAGCCGGGAGTTGAGTGACCTCCCACACCTCACTGTGTCTTGCGGCCTCGGCATATCTCTTTCGCTCCTTGCGAGTGTTTCCTCCGATATGGGGACCTCCGGAGATCATGGCTACCCGTCCATTAGGCCGGGGCGGTAGTCCGGGTATATGCTGGGTGTCACCTGCGGGAGCAGCTGGAGGCAATACTCCTGCTGTACCCCCTGGTGTTCCCGGAGGCATACCCCCTGCCACCTGCCCTGGATTAAGGTGGGGCAACCTATTTTTGATCCACTCATAGAGGTGGCCCAAATGGATCAGATTTTCAATCTCGTCTTTGAGATTTTTACACTCATTGGTGCTGTGACCAATGTCGTTGTGGTACTCGCACCTTTTACTCGGATCTCTCCGGGAGCTGTCTTTGTACAATGGCTGGGGTCTCCGGTAGTGCGTATTCTGCCTTGTGGCAAAATATACACGTTCCTGAGAGTCCGTGAGCTCTGTGTACTGGGTGTATTGGGGTGTGTACCCCTTCTTTTGGCGCTTCTCTCCCGTTCGGGTGCTGCCCTTGGAGGACCTTTGCTTCTCGACCCCTGGGTAGGGCCTGTTAAGCTAGCAGTCGGGGCAGCCTGTGAAGGGGTCCGTCCATTCACCCCGGACGGGTTGCCGTAATGGGAAGATGCCGGGGCCAAAGCTTGGCCCTGGCTGTATCCGGGAGTAGCAGAGAACTGTATGCCACTTACCGGAGGGGTCGCGGTCGGGACAGTACCCGAGGGCGATACTCCTGGCATGTATCCCGCTATCCCGGTGGGATAATAGCCTCCGTAAGCCACGATCTGGGCTTCTTCGAGGTTAATATATTTTTGGACTCGCTTCTGGAAGTCCTGAAGGCTGGCAGCGCCTTCTTGCTGTAATTCGTTCCAGAAGGGAGTCCCAGTGCGGATTCCTGCTTGGAGAAGCGCAAGCTGTTGTCCGTCGTCGACCTTCTTGGTCTTCGAGGCTTCCTCTCGGAACCTCTTGATGTAATTCTTCAAGGTCTCGGTGGGCAGTTGCTTGATGTTGGTCAAGGCACTAACCTCCAAGTTGACCTTCCTGGCAGCAACAAACTGTCTCCGGAAGTTGGTTTGGAGTTTGTTCCAACAACCCACCGATCCTGGTTCCAATTTCTTGAACCATTCCTCTGCCGATCCGCTCAGAGTGAGGGGGAAGCATAAGCATTTGGCGTCATTGCTGACCCGCATGACTGTCATGACCCGGTTGAACCGTGACAAGTGATCACTGGGGTCGGAGTTCCCAGTATATGCTGCCATTTCGGGCATTTTGAAGTTTTTAGGGAGCTCCGCCTCCAGGATATGTTTGGCACAAGGCTCCCGATCCTCACTGTCCGAGTCGGAGTCATCTCCCTTCTGCCTCCGGGAGACTCGAGCAATATCTTTTCGAAGTATGGCAAGTTCTGCCATAATCCCTTCGTTTACAGTACCCGAGGAGACTACGGGCCTGTATCTTTTTTGGTCAAGGTGATCCCGGAGGTCACCTTGATTCCCATTGATTTGATTTCTCAGATCAATGGGTGGACATCTCTGTCCTCCTCTTCCTCTACCCCCTGGTTCCTGGTGCACGGAAACGCTTTTCCGGTCCCCTCGATCCTGAGGGCCAAGACTCCCTCTTTGGGGCTTGCCCCTCTGCGGACCTTTCCCTTTAGGGAAATCCGAGCGGACCTTTCGCGGATCCTGCGCCTTTTTCTTTCGACCAGGGGCAGAAGTAGGGTTTTTTGTTTGGTTTTCCTCAGCAGGGTGCCTTATAGGGCTAGGTTCCCTAGGCCTTTGCTGCTGGGAATTAGGCGAAGACGTTGCTGGCTCCCCGTCGAGTCCAGCGGCCATCGCCTTGGGATGCACGTGAATGCCAGCTGCCTCCATGGCTTTCTGCATGGCTAGCATCACTTCCTGCATTTTTTGATTTTGCGCTTTCTGAGCTTCGATCTCAGCTTCATGATCGATAGCTTTTTGCCTGAGGAGCACCAGCTCTTGGTAGCTTCCTCCGTCATAGGCATACTCGTCGAGATGTTCCTCGCAGTTTTCATCGGGAACTATTTCTTCTTCTTCTTCCTCGGACTCCTCTGCTGCCCTTGAGGCTACATCTTCCTCATTGGGATCTTGAGCGTCTTCTAGAGGGCGAGGATGACGTGTAGCTCTTGTCTCCACCATTGTCGTGAAGTTAAATGCTTGTTGTGAAGCAGCTTTCCTCAGCTCTCAATGAAAGCACCAAAATGTTGACCGAGGTTTTCGGCAACTATTAAAATATAATTATAATAAGGAGCTGTAAGAAAGTGAGATGAAGACTTTTTACGTGGTTGGGGCGTTAATGAGCCTTAGTCCACGAGCCACTGCTATTAATGGATGTATTTAATACAGATTCTACACTTGAGAGAATGTTTTTCTCTTAAATACAGAGAATGTTCTTGGTGAGTTTTTTCTCTTCTTGCTCTTTTGCAACCAAGATTCTCGACCCCATTAAATGAGCTTTGAGGGGGTATTTATAGTGTTTTGGTGGGGTAATCCCTAGAATTGTTCTTACACATGTGTCTGTAAGTATCCATAAAGTTGGGCATTTCCGATGAATATACCATGGGTGATGCATGGTCAAATCCCTAGGTGCTGTAGGGTTTTTATGGGGAATGTCCTTTTTGTCTTATGATTGACGTGACTCTTCGCAGAGTAGCCGTCGCTAGACTTAAATGATCATTACTGTAGCGCTGCTGTTCGGGGGTTGTGCCGTCAGACTTTATTGCGTGTTACAGTCCCAACACGCTTCCTCCCATGCAGCATTAAATGCGACTTGATTTCTCGGGAGAGTCCTGACACATCCCGGAGAGCCTTCACGCTATGCTAGCTTCCTGGAGTACCTTATACTCCGGGTGTATCCTCCGGGACCCATGCGAATAGCGCTTCCTGGTGGCATAAAAAGACTTAGCAAATCTTTCCAAGTTATCTGATCCACGTGTCCCCTCTCGACTGGTCCACGTATATTGGGCGAATTCAGGAGCAACAATCCTCTATATGACTGATCTACACTGTAAAGGGATTAGATTACCGTTACACCCTACAATGTATTTAATCCTTAAAACACTTAACCCCGTATAAATGATATTTCAGCTTATGTGAACCCTGCAACATTAAATGTTATTTCTGATCTCTATATTAATAAGTAAATCTAATTATATTGAAATGAGTTTTATTTAGGGCATAAAACCCAACAAACTCCCACTTGCACTAATATAAAAAAAAAAGTTCATTTCAAATAATCTCAACACCTTGATACACAAATCAATTGTAGTAGTAGTAAACTCCTCGTAATAGGATCTGAAAGGTTGATTTAAACACAACCTTTTCTCCACCATTACTCTTCCTTAATCACAAAATCATTGATAATGTGAAATTCCTCTTTATATGTCTACTCTTTTTAGGATACTGGATTGTATACCTTTGGGAACTACTTTTGGTTAATCAGGAAATAACACTAGTAGTTTAGGCAATTTGGAATGGTGCCAAAAATGTATAGCACTTTTCTTAGACTGAATCAGTACCTTTCCTGCAACTTTAACATTTAGTCTCTTTCTGGTAGACCTAGAGACATCAGATAGGTTTTTACACTTCTCCAAAATCACTATTCCACCCCCATAGTAATCACCATCTTATCAGCAGACTTTCTAACACAAAGGCAAGTCTTGAAATCTGATGTGGTGTAGTCTAAGAGTTTTAAACACACTCTTATTGACTAACTTATAGTTCCTCTTCTTAATATTAAGATTTAGTTGATTGTCTTCCAATGTTCCTCTCCTGGATTAATCTGATACTTACTCATTACTCCCACTCAACAGCAGGTGTTTGGTCTAAGGCATACTAAAGCATATCTGAGACCTCTCACTGTTGATATAAGAAATTCTTTCATGACTTTATCTTTTTTGGAATAGTTGAGACTTTTCCTTAGATAACTAAAATCTATGCCTAGAAGTCGAGAAGCTTCTATAGATTTCCATTAGAAAGAAAATGCTTAGCATCTTACTAAAGTAAGTTACTTGCATTAGAGTAAGTAATTACCAGGTATACCATAAGCCATAGGTTTAGATAAACTCAAACCTATAATATAGGAACAGGAAGTTTTTTTAAGTCCATTGAATAGACTTATACACGAAATTTCTTTTTATGTCCTTGTAATAGAAAGTTTAGGTTACTCCATGTGAGTGGATTAAACCATAGTTCTATTGGCTTTTCTTCTTAGTTTCTTATCTTGATAATCCATTACTTGTTTAAACTCACAATGGATTTGAATCACTAGTGTCTTCCAAGTCATAGAAGGTGAGTTCCTAGAAACTCTCCCACTACGACAAGGTACCGTGAATTATGTCTAAGGAAACTAAATGGTATTGATCTCTTCGGTTGTGACAAGACAACAGAGACAGTGGGATCATTATATGTCAAATAAGATGATAGAACACTTTTGGAATCAAGAAAAATATCTCCTTTATTTTCTACTTTATTTTCAGACTTAGTCATTATCTTGGAAAAGAAGTATTTGTTTAAACAAACACTTTCTTATCTATTGACTATGGGATGGTCCACCCCTAATCACTTAGAATAGCTAACAAACATGCAAACCATGGTTAACAGTTCTAGCTTTTCTTAGATTTTGGTTAGGTCATCCATGAATCTAGTAATGATTTACATTAAGTATACAACAATTACATCATTCTGAAATTATATTACCATAGAAGGATTTAGACAACGACTAGTAACTAATCATCAATATGCAAGTCAAAATTTCTAGGGAGGTAAGTTTGGATATAATTCAAAAATCAATTTAATGATCTTTGAACTGCATATCTACTAACTATTTCTCCACCCCTATCAGTTCGCAAGATCTTTAACCACTTGCCTTAATGGTTTTAACCATTGCTAGAAATTTATGATAATTTTCAAACATTTCAATTTTCTTTGTATAAGCTATAATCTAGAGTTATCGTTTTAAGAGTACAACGAAAAACTCATATCCACCCCTGAATGTACATCCATCTACGAATGAGATGAACAACTTTCAGTGGATATAGGCATATTAACTCTTTGCAAAGATTGAACTTGTCAAAACCACTATGAACAAGATACAAAAGCCATAGATTAATAAAAATGTGGTTGTGTCGTTTTGATGACTTAGGTATAGTTACATCAAAGAGTTCTTAGAATAGTGCAAGTGGATCCTGGTCAGAGGGTACTAAACTCATATTCCATACTTTAATATACAGTTTTTGAATCCATTAATAGTAGATGGATATTAAACACTTGTGAAAGTGTAACTGTATTGTATTCTGGAAATAGAAATATAAGAAAATTTCTGTTTTGAATCTAAAATTAAAGTGAAAGACTTAAATTTATACCAAATAAAATGAGTAATTCTTTCTTCGACCACCACTACTAATTTAACTCTAAGTCTGATTTTCCATACAAGTAGGAGATTTCTAAGATTGAGGATTTATATTATTTTGGGATAGAATTTCGGGAATATAATCAAAAGTGTCGTTTAATTTCTTAAAAGAAAATAGAATGACATTAAATGATTTATAGACCATTCATCCAATGATATGTTATTGAGCTAATTCGAAAAGAATAAGCTAAGAGGAATTAGGATAATTTCGTTTATAAATAAGAATCTAACGATGCTTCGTTTCACGAGAGTCAAAGTAATCTTATTTATACAATCTTCTTGTTTCATATTGTAAAAATACTAGTCTAAGGTGTCATCTATTGATGAACAGGTAGATTTTGCATATACAATATTTATCTTTCGAGATCTAACACTATTATGTATGTCTAATGGTGAAAATCCAATAGGGATTTATCTCATTAGATAAACAAACCAAGTTAGACCAACAATGAAGATTCGAAATTAAACTACAACTTAATAACAGAAAATAACATGGTTCAATATAAATTCATACACAATTCAGAAATTATTAAACATATAGCAAGTAGGAATGACAAGTGAAAATACTAAAACATACAATCCTAAATAATTTCCAAGATTTCCAACAAACTGATACAGTGTCCCGGTAGGCGAGAGTCAAAGTATTCATTGAATAGAGTTGTCAGCTCATGTAAAATGCAAATTATTCTAGCAACCTTTTATTCGATCAAAATAAGAATCCAACGTTGTACCGGTAGGCGAGAGTCAAGGTTATTCTCATTTTATGAGCTTCCACCATTGTTTCATGTTTCATAAGTTTATCTCTAAGTAGTCACCGTAGGGGAGAGTCTAATAGAGACGAAAACTTACAAAACACTTATCAAATGAGATCTTACGGTGTTAAATACGTTCAACGAATAACCATCCATAAGGGGGGCGAAGTCTAGCGTCTCGAGGTTATATTGAAAACATTTAACTATTGTAAGACCAACAATGGAGATCGAATGTCCTAATAATAAAGCTCATTCTTTAAAATGTATTTTCATTATTATTTATAATAAAATATATTCATTAAATATCGAATTTAGAATTAAAATTCTAAATTAAAATTTAATTTAATATTTATAAAATTATACTTAGATGGTGATTGAAATAAGTTGAATTTTTTCCATCTCAGTAGTAATTTTGATATATAAATATTCAGAAAATTATTTAAGTTGTATGAATTTAAATTAATTTGCAACTCAAAATAAATTTTCATGAGAATATATTTATTGTATTTTGAAAAAGAAAGTATAAAAACTTTATATTTTCGAAATACTTAAATAATAATTACTTAGAAAAATACTTCAAGCAAAAATATCACCTATCTAGATTTTCCTTTGACTAATTAGTTCAATTTCTAATAATATACTTTAATTCATTTATTTTAAATTAATCAATTAATGAAAAAATCATTGATTTAAGTTGGTCCAAAAATTAATTAAAATAAATAATTAATTTACAACTTAATCTATTTTTCAAGATAAATTCAAAATCATCTTGCATTATGAAATGCAATTTCGAAAATTGATTAATAAAATAAAGAAAAAATATATATTTTGAAAATTATTTAAATTTAAGTTAAAAAAAATAAATTTCAACTAAAAATAATTTTCTATTTAATTAAGTATCATGAAAAAGAAATATTTAAGTATCATGATGAAAATCAACTTAAATATTTAATTTTCAATTTAATTAAATGTATTAAATTCAAGAAATAAATAATTAAGTGCAGAGAAGGCTTAATTATTAATCTCTAGTTTAATATTAGGAAAAAATATACTTAAAATAAATTGCACCAAAATTAATTATTTAAATAATTAATTTCACAATGTATAATATTTTCCTATTTAATATTAGAAATAATAAGTAGTCTAGAATAACTATCTAGGTAATATCTTATTTGACTAAGTATCTTTTCCACAAAATTTGAAAAAAATATCTTGTTTAAGTTGTTTTAGAAGAATCTAAAAAAACAACTTAAATATCTTTCAAATTAGATTTAATTAAATGAAAATTAAGTTGTAACCACTTAATTTGAAAATATTGCATTTTAAGTTAATATTTGAAAAAATATCAACTTAAAAAATATCTAAAGAATCTTAATAACCAATTCCTAAAATTCCTCAACTTAATTTTGAAATTTTGAAATTCAAAAGATATTCAGATTTAAGTTGATTAGTTAGTGATAACTAATTTTCAATTTAAATAGGAATATTTAATGAAAAATTTAAATTAAGCTTCAGAAAGAATCTAGATGGTTACAATTCTATATTTAATTAAATACAAGAAAATACATATAGTTTAGCTTAGAATAAAATTCTTTAAACTATGGTTCTCTTAAATTAATTTCAAAATAAATGAAATTAATTATGTTGCTAATCAATTTTATTAGGTTAAACTAATTTAATTAACCTAGTACAGTTATTCAAATCAGGCAAATGGGCCTTCACAATTGGGGTGGTTCATGTGAGGGGGGGCTGGGTTCAGTATGTCGTACCCACTACTATGGCTCCCAACTCTCACCCAAGGCCCAAAAGAGAGGAATTTAACCTTAAAATGAACAACTGTTATTAATTGAATAGGCCCAAAACTAAATGGGCCTAAATAAAATCTATCAAAAACTATGATATTTTATTTAGCAACAACAACCTATATGCATCTATAACAAAATTAAATATATAGGCTCACACAGGCACACAATTTGGATGGATCCTATCATGTTGCTAGGTCATACAAAAATGAAAGAAGATTGTGAAAATTACCTGTTACAAATTATTTACTTGACCAAGGGAGCCATGAGTTAAATCAGATCATTGGATCTGTCAACAAGTTAACCATGGCTATTTGCAATCAAGCAATAATAGGTTTTAAAAACTTACAAACAAGCTAAAACACATACTCCTGCAACAAGGTTAGCTGGATAGTTGGATGTAGGATTTATTTAATTTTAAATAATTAAATTTCGAAAAAAAAATAATTAAAAAAAATTATTCTCGAAAAAATAATAAAATAATAAAATTTATATATTTTCGAAATTAATAAAAATAATATTTAACATTAAACCTACAATTTTGAAAAATTAGGTTTCAACTAACCTAAATATCATTTCAAAATTTGCTAACTACTTTTAAAAATTTAATGTTATTTTATAAATTAAATATTCAATAAAAATAAAAAAAGATAAATAAATATCTTTTTCAGATTTTATGATTTAATTTAAATAAATAAAATAACAAAATTTAAAAGTTAGCAAAATATCTTACCTCTATTTAAAATTACATGATTATACTTATCTTATTTTTAAATTTAAATAAGGTCAAATTATTTTAAAAAAATTATTTAATTTAAAATTTAAAATCTTACCTTAAATTTAAAATAAGATAAGATATAATCAAATTTAAAAATAAGATAGATAATTAAGCAAAAAAGATAGATATTTACTATTTTCAAATTCAAATTACACTAATATCATGAAGTAATTTAAAAAAAAATAATTAATTTAATTATGATATTTAGAATTACAGAACTACACAAAAAATCGGAAGTTAAATCCATGAAATAGCATGAAAAATCAAAGAAAAACGAAAAAAAAATGCGAGATGTACGGACAGTATGCTTTGCATACTTGTCCACGCGCGCAGGGGAGTGCTCAGCCGAAGTTTCTCGGCGCAAGGGGGTTCCAGCAGGATTTCCGCGCGCGCGTGGTGCAATGACACCATCCCGATATTTTTCGAAACTTCAAAAAATCATAACTAATTCAAATTTTATCAAAATTGAGTTTTGTAAAAAATTAAATTGCTTAATTTTTTCCATACTATCCAATAAAAATAATTCCAGAAACAGAATTTCAATTATTTTTCACAAAAATTCACAAACATCAATCAATCATCAAACAACACTCAAAACAACACGATACCATCCAAAACATCAAACAAATCGTTTTAAGTCCAAATTTCTTGCAAGCAAATCAATTACCATGGCTCTGAGGCCAGTTGTTTGAAATTATTTTACCAGGATCTTAGATCTACTCACAAGTATGTTGATTAACACCCTAAATATGAACTTCTAAAACGATTATGAAATAAACACATATAAAGTATTAGAAACCTTACATTGGGTGCAGCGGAATAATATGAATCCTTTCGTTCAGATATCTAGCCCTTGATTCCTTTCTATAGCAGAGCATTATCAATGTCTGAACCTGGATCTCTTTCTCTCCTTCTTTAGTGTTGGAACTCCTTCTTGTTGAAAGTCTTTCTTCACGATCTTCCTCACTATGATTGATGTATCACTTGCTGTGTGTGGGCACTACTCAAACACTAAGTAATTTCGAAATTGAAGAGTGAAGAAAGAGAAGAAGGTGGCGGCTAGGTATAGAGAGAGAAGGCTCAGGTTTTTCTCTGAAGGAAAAAGTAGAAAGTTAAGTGTAATTTTCCTGAAGCCTTCACTATCTATTTATAGCATTCCACTAGGGTTAGGTTTGAATTATTTGGCATTAAAATAATGAAAATATCAGATAATAAATCCTATAAAAGTGGCTGGCCCTATACAATATTGATTTGGGCCTCACTTTTTGTAATTTTGCAGTTTTATCAATTCTGCATCTAATTTTCTCAAAAACGGCAATTTTCAAATTCAACCATTTAAATGCCAATTCTAACTATTTAATAACTATACATAATTATTAAATAATATTGTCATTTATCATATTTATTAATTGAACCATACAAAGTATCATAATTAACAAATATGCCCCTAAAACTCTTTCTTTACAATTTCGCCCTTACTTAGTGAAAAATTCACAAATAGACATAGTCTAATTTGAGAATTATAATTGATTAATCATAACCAATTATATGAGTCTTACAAGCAATATTATCTCAACTAGTGGGGGGACCATGGGTCTATATAACCGAGCTTCCAATAAGCAGATCAAGAATTTATAACCTAAATTTACTGACTTATTAATTCTTCGTTGAATCCACGCATAGAACTTAGAATTGCACTATCAGTATATAGAGTGCTCTATATGTTCCACCATATAGACACATCATTAGTTATCCATTGTTATAATCCTAATTTGATCAATGATCCTCTATATGAATGATCTACACTGTAAAGGGATTAGATTACCGTTACATCCTACAATGTATTTATTCCTTAAAACACTTAACCCCGTATAAATGATATTTCAGCTTATGTGAAATGAGTACTCCACCATTTATTTTCGTTTGGTCAAGCTCAAAGGAGATCATCCTTTACTTACTATTCGCTAGATAGAAGCTATAAATTCCATGTTTATGTTAGCGCTCCCACTCAATTGCACTACCGTGTTCCCAAAATGTACGTATCACCCTGACCCAAAAGTAGGCTTAACTAACAAATCAAAGAACACGAATAACCTCTTGAGATTGAGCCTAATCATAAGAGGATTAAGATCATTTGATCTAGGATCAACTAGGCGATATTGACTTGAATAGATATTACGGTAAGTTTAATAAATCTAAGTCAAAGTTCAATATCGGGCCCTTCCGATGCATACTCCATGCATCCAACCTTAGCTTTACTTTAACCAATGCTCTGGAAAGAACATAGCATTTCTCCAAATGCAAGTAAACTCTGTTGTAGATTATCATATCAGTAAAACCCTGTGTCTGATAAATCTAGGAAACTTTATTCACATAGTCATGTTTACTTTCCAAAGTGTTGACAACACAATAAACAGGATCAAGTATGTGGAAAGGGTTTCAGATGAATTCATACATTATGTACATATAATCATGAAATTAATCATGTGAACCATGCAACATTAAATGTTATTTCTGATCTATATTAATAAGTAAATCTAATTATATTGAAATGAGTTTTATTTAGGGCATAAAACCCAACAGAAAGAAGTACAAAATTTAGCTGTTACAAATTATTCATAAGATCTATTGACAATTGGACTATGATTAAAATCAGATCATTGGACATGTCAACAAGTTAATCATAGCAATTTAGATCAAATAAATAATAGGTTTGTTAAAAAAATTTTAATAAACAATATAAAATTAAACAAACATTGTCCATGTAACAAATGTGAAATAAGATATTAATATAATTAAATTATTATTCTTAAACTAACCAACTAAAATTTGAAAATTTAGGGTTGTTAAAACAAACCTTAAAAATGTCAAAATTTAATTTTAAATATCTAGGTTTATTTGAATCAAATTAAATTAAATATCAAATAATAGCAATGATTTGAAAGAAAGAATCTTCAATATCATTTTCAAATCTTATAATTTAATAAAATAAACCAATTTTAAAATAGATATGGTTAGATAGTTGTTATTTTACGAATAAAATAATAAATAAATAATAATTACCATAATTATATGTCAAAATATTTCAAATTAAGCAATATTCAAATTTCTACAAAAATATCTAAGTTATTTAAATATTTAAAGATAATTTATAAATATCTAATAAGTAAAGAAATGATATAAAATAGTAAAATATCATTTTTAAACTTATAATTTATAAATAATTAAATATTTAACAAAATAACAAATTTTTGAATTTGAAAATATTATGGTTAAAATATCTATAAAAATATCTAGGTTAATTTCAAATTTATTAATTATTTAATTTGTCATATAAGATAATTTTAATATCATATTTCAAATAAAAAGATAAAGTTATCTCTTAATTTAAAATATGTTAAATATCAAAATATCTAATCTTATAATTAAATAATATATAAACATTAAAGAAATTAACAAATTTTTAAATCTGACCATAATTGGAAATATTTAAAATTGGAAAAATCAAATTTTGGGAAACAATCCCATAAAAAATCGGATTTTTGGGAAAAAACACACAAAAATCGCAATTTGGGTGCTGGCTGCCCAGGAGGTTGCACGTGCAGCCCAGGAAGGCTGCACGCAGCCTCGGGCGCGCACGAACATGGGAGGAAACGCCGAGAAACCTCGGCATCTGCAGCATCGCTGACCGAGAAAACTCGGTCAGCTGCAGGGTGATGGGCGCGCGGGGATGGGCTACTAGTCCGAGTGCCTCGTGCTCACGAGCACCCATTCGACACCATGAAAACTCGATTTTTCCAAAAATCATAACTTTCTCAATTTTTATCTAAATCAAGTTCCGTAAAAACAAAAATTGCGTAATTTTTCACAAGGAATCCAAATAAAATATTTTTAAAGATAGAAAAAAATATTTTTTATGGAAAAAGGTTATGTACAACACAAACATTCATCAACTAACACATAAATCGCATGAAACCATCCAAATCAACACAAATCATCGTTTTAATTCATATTTCATGAAAGTAAATCATTACCATGGCTCTGGTGCCAGTTGTTGGAAATATTTTACCAGGATCTAGATTTACTACCAAGTTTGTTTCATTAATATCCTTCCTTTGATGTTGATTCTCCTTCTTGTTGTTTGGATTCTTCACAGTCTTACACACTATGATTGAGATACCACTTGATGTGTGTGGGCACTACTCTATCACTCAAGGTATTTCGAAATTCAAGAGAAGAAGAAGAAGAGAGGGGTGGCTATGGCTTTTCTCTGAAAGGAACAATGTGCAAGTCATAGTTTCCTGAAGCCAACACTTTCTATTTATAAAATGCCATCTAGGTTTAGGTTATAATTGTATGGCATTAAAATAATGAAAAATATAAATGGTAAAAAGCTTGCATAGTGGCCGACCATTAAAAGGGAAATGGGCCTCACTTTGTAACTTTCCCATTTTGTCATTTTTCAATCCCATTTTCTCAAAAATGCCAATTTTCCAATTTAACATTTTAAATGCCTATTTTAATTATTTAATAACTAAAAATTAATTATTAAATAATATTGTCATTTAATATATTTATTAATTTAGACATATAAAGTCTCTTAATTAATAAATAAACCTAAAATCTCTTTTCTTTACAATTTGGCCCTTGCTTAGTGAAAATTCATAAAGTAGACATAGTCTAACTTTAGAATTATAATTGATTAATCAAAATCAACTAACTGAGTCTTACAAGCAGTATGGTCTCAACTAGTATGGGGACCATGGGCCTATATTAACCGAGCTTCCAATAAGTCGAACCGAATTTACCAAGTAAATTCCCTAACTTATTAATTCCTTATTGAATCCACACTTAGAACTTAGAATTGCACTCTCAGTCATATAGAACACTCTATATGTTCCACGATATAGATACGCTATTAGTTATCCATTGTTATAATCCTAATTTGATCAATGACCCTCTAATAGATGATCTACATTGAATAGGCACTAAATTACCGTTATACCTTCAATGTATTTTATCCTTAAAACACTTAGCTCCGTATAAATAATATTTAAGTGAAGTGAAATGAGATCTCCACCATTTATCTCTGTTTATCCAAGCTCAAAGGATATCATCGTTTCACTTTTAAATTCCTATAGAAGTTATAGACTCAACAGCGCTCCCACTCAATTATACTATCATGTTCCCAAAATGTACGTATCACCCTGACCCAAAAGTAGGCTTAACTAACAAATCAAAGAACATGTATAATACTCTTGAGATCGAACCTAACCATATCAGGATTAAGATCATTTGATCTAGGATCAACAGGTGATATTAAATTGAATAGATATTACGGTAAATTTTAACATATCTAATCAAAGTTCAATATCGGTCCCTTCCAATGTATACTCCATACATCTGGTACTGGTAAACTTTGCCAATGCCCTAGAAAGGACATAACACTTATCCGTAAGAATACCTATCGCTGATTATCATGTCAGTCTAAATCTAGTGAACTGACAAATCAGGAAATAATCTTCCGAACATATAATTAAGATTATATTCCACTGTGCTGACAACACTATAATCATTAACAAATTCATATGTTCTGGACTTAAATAGAATTCATACATTATATATATAATCATGAAATAAATCATGTGAACCATGCAACATAAAATGTTATTTCTGATCTTTATTAATAAGTAAACCTGATTATATTGAAATCAGTTTTATTTAGGTCACAAAACCCAACAGCGGTGACATGACATTCTAAAATCACTCCAAAACTATTTTTCTCTTCTCTCCTTAATTCACTCAATTTTCATATTTTATTAAAGCATAAATCTTTAAATTGTTATTTTACTATTATTTGAATATTTTTTTCTATAAAAAACATAAATATACAAATTGATATTTACTATTATTTTAATAATGTTTCCTTAAAAATATAAAATATTCTAAAAATTTAGAAAATAAAAAATAAATTTAAAAAAATACTAAAACTTAAATAAAATATAAATAATCAAAAATTTCGTTTATATACATACATAAATTATCAATCAATATATATACCTTAAAGTTTTTGGGTTTTTTTTTTTTTTGGAAAAAAAATTAAGATATAATAATAATAATAGTAATAATAATAATAACAAAAATGATAACTCTAATGTGTACGTTTTTAGCTTTTTTAAAAAATAAATAATAATAATAATAATAAAAAAAAAAGAATCAGCTGTACGTGATACTTGAAATATTATTTCAATTGCTTTTACCACATTTAAATTTTTGAATAAAAAATATTAATTAATTTTTTTTTTAAAAGTCTATGTCTTTTTTTGAAATAATAACTTTAATGTCAAGTATCACATAATTATAATTAAAGAGCATTGCTATTGGGCACCACTGGTGCCCAACACCTTTCATGGGTGACACCTTGCGATTGGTTTGCGATATTCCCTAAATCTTATTTTTTTAAGTTATATGAGACATACTACTTAATTACACTAATAATATTATGATACCAATGAGGGCTGTCTTTTAGCATTTCTCATAACTAAAATATCACATTTATAAATACATATATATATTTTAATTAAAATATTTAAAAAAATAATAATTATTTTTTTAAAACATATTAATTAATAATAACAGAACAAACTAATAAATTTTCTCCAATGTCTTAAAAATGTTAAAAAATGTTTAAAATTTGAGATGAAATTTAAGATTAAGATTTAGATTTGGGAAATACAATAGTGACGACTACAAGTGTATTACGGTAATGACAAAAGATGAGAAACAGTGATGACAACGAGTGAGATACGGTGATTAAAATAAGTGAGATACAATGAGACAACATGTAACACCCTAACTACCATAAGCGTATTACGTGATTTTTAAACGTACTGTGCAGCTCGTTGCTAATCAACGAGGTTTATGGAAAAACGTGATTAATTAAAATTTTGCTTTTTAATTAAACTTATAAAACAATATTACAAAAGACTCGGGATCCCGATTATAAAATTATTTACAAAAGTTTTAACTGTTTAACTGTTACATAAAATAAAGGTCGTCTAACGACCAGTTACAAAAATCAGCCTTGCTGTCCCGAGGATCGTACGCTCCAGGCCTAACCGCCCCGACATGTACAATCTTCTCAAGCTCACTCACGGTCCATCAGCTTTAGCCTTGCCTTTACCTACACATAAACGTAGAACTGTGAGTCGACAGACTCAGTAAGAAAAGCATAATAATACTCATACATAATTCTAACTGCCGTGTCCAACACGATACTAAGTCCCGCTACTGCCGTGTCCAACACGGTACTGAGCCACTACTGCCATGTCCAACATGGTACTGAGTTTTGAACGTTCACAGGGACGGTACTATTGACAAGTATCCTCCTGATCGGTCGAACCGGTCATACTCCGCCGCCGGTCATACTCCGGCTCGTACCGACGGGATAGGTCAATAGCACGGAACCACCAACCAAATGTCGGCCTGATCGGCCGAACCGGTCATACTCCGGCTCTTGGTCATACTCCAAATTCGTACCGACGTGACAGGGTTGGATGGTTCGAAGCCAATATACATAACTAATGTAATCTAATAGGCTTCCTACATGCACGCTAAACATGTAATCTACATATGCATACTGTTATACTAATCTTACCTGGATTCCGAATTCAGGTGTGCTTGGTCAACCCTTTATTTGGAACTTTAGCTGAGTGGCGGATTACTTGCTCCTAAACCATAAAAATCACAACGCTATAAGTGACACGCTAAATCACTTCCCAGGGACTTAAACTAGGAACTAAAAGTTTCCCTATCGCTAAAAAGCATGGCAATACCCCTTAAAACATAAAAACGAGGAAAAACACGGGTTTTGAAAATTCCCCAACCGACAGACCGGTTGCCCAACCGGAATTCCAGTTCTGGGAATTACTGGACCCTCATCCGGAATTCCGGTTGCACAATCGGAATTCCGGTTCCTCGCAGGAATTTTTTCAAAAATTCCTAACTCAACCAAATCAAACCCAATTTATTCCAAACCTTCCAGACCTGCTCTAAATACCCCAAAGAACATATCCAAGGCATCAAACTAACCCAGAAATCACAGATACACAAATTGCCATTAAAGCTCAAGCTTTGAGTTCTAAACTCAAACTTGAGCAAATCCCACAAACATGCAATCAAACCTGGTTAATTCTACTTAAATATGCATGATTAAGCTTCTGAAAACAAACAAGAACAACAGCAACAACATAGTAGCAGATTACACAACATTTCTTCAAAAATCATAACTTTTTGCATAGAAAACTCAAAGCTTTACACAACCTAACTAACATGCTTCAAAACAACTCAAATAACTTCAATTAAACATGCTTTACACCTCAGAAATCAACAACAAAACACAGCAATAATTACAGCCACAAAAGCATGCATTTACTCAATATTTCACCATTTTTTTTTCATAATTTTAAAGAAGAAATCAAGAGAAGCTAACCTAGCTTGAAGAATGCTTAGAATGGATGAGAGTTTGCTTGAAAATCAAAGAGAAAATCAGCTTCATGTACCCCAATGCTTCAGCCGAAAAGAGAGAGAGCTTTGAGAGAGTTTTTTCTAATTTTTTTCTATGTGTTTTGTAAAAATGAAAGAAAAACACATAATGCCACTTATCATATTCCATTTCAGCCAAGTAAACATTAAAAATAAACATTTAATTTTCAAATAAAAAGCCACTAAAGGACAAAACACTAATGGGGCAAAAAGACCATTTTGCCCCTCCACCATAAAATCACATAAATCATACTAAAGGGGTATTTTAGGGAAATTCTAAATTCCCGGCCAATCCCGACATTCCCAATGTCTAAAACCCGTCCCCAAACTACTAACATACTAAATTGTGATTTCTACTGAGCCAAACGCCGAGTTCTAAAATACCGGGCACCGGAAATGCAAAATATGAAAACTACTGAATAACATAACCATGCATTTCTGAATTCCATAAATAACAGCAATAAATTATTTAAATAGCTATAAATAATTTCATAATTAATCATAATTAACTGATAATTTCCAAATTAACTAAGCGGGCTTTACACAACAAGTGAGATACAATAATAACAATAGTTTTGAATGAGATACCGTAATTTTTTTCTACACCATCATATTTATTTATTTTTATAAAAATAATTTCTTTCAACAAAAAGATTTAAAATACTTCATATAATAAATTTTAAACTTCTTAATAAATAATTCTAAATAATATAATTAATAAAATGATGCATTTAGTTTTTAATTAATAAAATTATTAGTAATAATATGAAATAAGATAATATATTTATAATTTTACTATATAAAAGTTATAATTTTAAGTAACTATTTCTTATAATACTAAAAAAATTACATTAACCGTGCGAAAAACGGCTATATTACTTAATTTTATATAAAATAGATATATATTTTTAAAATTTTATCTACTTTTGAATATTGTTGTATACTTCTAAACATGTTGTGTATATTTAATTTTAGACCTGATTTACTTTTATTTTTTTATTATTAATTACGGTATGATCAGTTTAATTATTAATAAGTAAAAAAAAATCAAGACTATATATATTGAAGATATGTATATAGTGAATAGGGAAAATGTTAAAGGTGAGAAAGAGTAGACCTACTCCAAAGACTCTAACTTTTTGTATGCTTTCACTTTACTATTTGCCAAAGCTTTTCGGCCATGCCAATATATTTTGATTACCACAATAATAAGCAAATATGGCCTTAGGTTTGATGAAACTGGCCCAAGTCAAAAGAATTCTCTCCTTGTTCTGTTATCAACTAATTTTTTCAATGTGTATTTAAGCATATCAAATTAGTAGGAATTAATAGTCATTTGTTTGTTCACTTTTGATGATATGAAAATATATAGAAGAGGAAGGGCCTTACAAGGGTGCTAGCTTGATGGTTTTTATTTTCTTTTTCATTTCCATGATCATTTTCATACTTTTTAGGCTTTGTCAATATCAGGCCATGCGACCCTATTATAGAACCTCTATATAAACCATGTGATTAGTTTTATTGCATGTATCATTACAGTTCTTACATTTTCAATTTGGACAGAAATAAACATGCAGAACATATACCTGTCTTCAAGTCAATTGTGTTCTTGCAAACCAACTCGAGCAGTCATTCTTAAATTATGTTCATGTTGATATCTGAAAAACACCAATACTAATACCCATACATAATAATAATAATAATAATAATAATAATAATAATAATAATAATAATAATAATAATAATTGTTAGAGATTTTATTACAATGGAAGAAAATCAAGCTATTACAACTCTATTGCAATATAATACAAGGACTAACAAAGAGATTAAATAAATGTTACAACACATAATATGTAATATATATACACTATATATATTATATATATATGTGAAAGGTAGAAGAGAAAACTACAACACATGTAATATAATATATGTATATATATAACAAGAGAATAATATATATATATATATATATAAACACTCACTCACAACCTTGAGTGTAGATTAGTGGGGATCACCATGACTTGAACAATGTATTACACCTTCGTCCAAAAGCTTATTTCCCCCTATCTCTAAGCACTAAGGGAATTCTTTAGGAAATAGCTTTGGGAATTATCAAGCCTTTTAAGGTTTTCTAGCAAAGTGTTTTCTTGATAGAAAACTTCATCTCTTACTCTCAAATGAGCACCAAAGACCTCCTTTTATAATGTATAGGTGATCACTTAGAATTCAAAATACACAATACTCATTTCTCTCATATAAATGAGTATTAATATAGTTTGTAACAACTATATTTCATAACATTTGAATTCCATCAGCAATTGTGTAACATCTCTTTTATTACACAAAATATGATCAACCAAAAGAAGTTACAAAAATAATTAATCTTATAACTCCTCTCCATATTACAAAGTGTAGGTTACAACTTTAGGTTAAATAAATTATATGTTACACACAATTTATTTACCAAACACTTAATATATATTATTCACATAATAATATATATTACCACATTTTAACCTACATATTATATTATTAAATAATATAACAATCCCCCACTAGATTAAAATGTGTGACACACTTGTAACATTTATTTAATCAATCAAAATATTATATCAAAATATAACATTCCCCCACTTTGATTGAATAAATATACACTTTCAAAGAAGTCTTGCTTAGGTGCATTAGGTAAAATGTCTTTCGACTTGAATTTTACCTTAGTGTAGTTACCACAAAGTTTGATGAAATTTTGGTTGCCGTAGCATTGAACCACTATTCCTTTAGTACAAACCGGTGATGTCTCGCTCTTGCACCGTTAATGGTCATGTGCAAAATTCCAATTCATGGAATCTCTAGAGAATACTCCCAATTCTCATAAGAGGCAGCACCACCTCTAGTCCATATAGGTGGAATTTTAGTGTCTCACCACTCTTTAGACACTTCTTAAGCTTAAGTGAGTTTTCTTAAGCTTAAGCTCCATTAAAAAACCTTTCGGTTTTAACCCTCAATTTTCACCACATGTACTCATCCATAGATAGGACAATTGAGCACCACATTCACTCCATTGACTTATTATTACCTATTGAACTTAAGACTAGATTTTTACTAGTGTTAAGATAGGTTACTGTTGACTTCGCTTTTAGCCAACGACAATGAGTCTTTTTGATAAGCGATAAACGATATGTCGTAATAAGAATTTGTAATAAAGAAATAATAAGATACAGAAATTTTATAGAGGTTCAGCCCCAAGCAGTTCGGTAATACCCTATTCCTCGTTAGTTGTATTGACTTAAGAATAAGGAAGAAGATTCATTTTCTTATAGCTCTTACAATAATATCTCTGAATATATAATTCTTAGATAGCCTTAGCTTATAGCATTTCGACGTACAATCTCTCGGATTACAGTTTTTCGATCGATCCCTTGCCCAGTGAACATTCCTCACTATTTATAAGGCTGGAAACTTGAGGATGAAGAGTTTCTGCTCTCGTTACAATGTGCATAAACAGAAAGATCGTGTGATCAATTCTGAATGCAAGGATGTGGGATTGAGGCTGAATACACCGATAGTGGGATCGTGTATATGCCATATCCACGCAAGTTGATCCCTGAGTTATAGGGATTGAGCTGGCGACTCATGATGCGTTAAGCTGAATTCGCTAAGTGTTGCTCATTCTGCACGGCTCGTCAAGTATTCCATTTTGGATATGCCAGCGAGGCATCCTGCTCGGCATGTTGATCCGAACAGATGCTCTAAGTAAAGTCCACGTGTCACCATTCTCGTGATGCCATGTCAGAGTTCCAAATTTGGGATGACATTTTACCCCGAAGTCTGTACGGGACCTCCAAGGTTGCGTGTAGACTTTTTTCGAGCTGGCTCTGCCTTTGTATGGGGACACGTGTCGAGCATGACCGTTTGAGACTCGATGTAAAGCTGACTGGGAGTCCCTTCGGTTTTCGGCTAATTAATGCTCTGAAAATTAATATTTTGAAAATCTGAATTTCTCTCTCCACGGCTGACGGTTGCACTCAATTACTTTTGATTTCCCATATTTGCTTTTAAGGCGGAAAGCCGAGGCGTCTAAGGTTCCTTTACGTACAGTTACCCTTTTGCCTATAAATACTTGGAGTACTGGCACATTACCTCATTTCATCACCCTTCGTTTTTAAGTAAACTTTTAGAGCGAAAAGAGAAAATTTTCTAGCTTCAGAGTAGCCAAAGTGCCTACAGACGATTGCTGGCTTGCTTGAACCCGGACATTCGAATATTTGATTAAGTTTCTAGTTCCCTTTATGCTTTTCCTTTGCATGCTTACGCTTTGAATGTAACTTCGTTGTAGAAAGAACACTTTAGGAAACCCTAGGGTTTGAAACTTCTGCGACTCTTCTTTTCCATATCCTTGTGTTAGCTTTCAGTCGTAAGGCTTATTTTAGAACTGCATTGTGTCTGTTTTCCATTTTGCTTATTCCAAGCTTCATGAACTTTTTTGCCCTAACTCAAGAAAACTTTATGACTTCTTGAGTTTAGACTTTTCTTTGAACATGGTCGTTCTTTAATCTGTTGGGTACTCCTGGTCGGTATATTATCTTGTTTTTCGTTTGATACTCTGTCCAACACTCATCTGTGTTGTCTTTTGTAGATGAACCCAGGTGAGTCTTGGGAGCCCGAGCATCAAATCGACGAGGAGCTGCTTCAACTTCTGCACGAAGTCCACCCTCGTCTTCGTGCTAACTCTCCTTCTGATTCCGTACCTAGCCATAGGATGATGGCTCGTACGAAGAAAACCATGCGTCTGGCTGACGCTTCTGACCCCCAAGTGGCTCGGCTCGCCACTCTGCCCGACGCCAAATAGGATTTGGCGGTCCCAATGGAGGAGGATCGTGAGGGGGACGCTGAAGTACAGGAGGTTGAGGAGCTGGACGAGGCGCGTCCGGACAGCCCTCCCGCTGCTGAAGGAGAGGAAGAGATTGAACCCCCTAACATTGGGGAGTACAATGAGGCTGGGCAACCAGTCGATGCTGACGGAGACGTCCTAGTAGAGGGCGTTGACTACGTCAGTGAGGAGCTTGCTGAGGCGGTTCCTCACAGGAGGCATGGTGCCTTGGGCACCAAGTGGGTAAGTCCTCCGTCCAAGATTTCGGAGGCACGCCTCCACACTCTCGACCAGGACGGATACCTGGGCGAGCTGGACTACTACATTCCCACCCACGACAATCGTGCGACAAACCCTGATAAGGGGATGTGTGCCTGGTCGGGGCTCACGGCCAGCAAGGGGCGCTGATGCCCTTGCTTAAGTACTTCCGGGATGTGGCGGACTTCTTCGGCCTCTGCCCGGCCCAGATTACTCCCAAGGGCATTAAGTATTTGTCCACTCTCTTCATCCTCTACGCTTCTCAGGGATGGGATCCTCCCTCTCCCCACGAGGTCGCTTGGTTCTTCGACCTGAAGTCTACCCCAAAGCAAGGCAGGTCGGGGTATTTTTACTTCTCTCAGCCAGGCTTCAAGTGGTTGAGCGGGACGAACCACAAGGCCATCAGCAAAATAGGGCATTTTGTTGATGAGTACTTCATGGTGAAGGACCCGAGCATCACCCAGACTTGGTTTCAGCAGATCCCGACATATCACCATCCTCCCCTAACTCTTGCTCTTAGGGATAGAGCTCAAAAACTTGCCCGGTTACCGGAGGAAGACCGGAACATCATCCATTTGACCTCTGATGAGACTCTGGTGCAGTACGGGCTTTACCCAGAGGACTTTTCTCCTAAGTCCGTGACGGGGAAAAAGGGGAAATCTGATGTTGCCCGGCCCGAACGAGCTAATAAGGAGGATGAGCTCATTCAACTTAAGCGTGAAGCTAAGTTGAAGGGAGGTACCCGGGCAAAGCAGTATGCTCAGGAGCTTATGAATCTTGAAGATGAAGTCGAGGCTGAGGCTGAGGCTCAGCAGGTGACTCCTTTGAAGAGGAAGAAGAAACTCCCGGCCACGCCCAGGCCTGTTGAACATGCCATTCACATAAGGGAGCCCATTTCACCTGTTCGGCCCTCTCATCCCTATGCTGGAAAAAGGAAGGTTGTTATGTGTGAGATATAAGGTTATGATAGACTTCTGACTTTCTAGGCGGGCAATCACTCTGCGCTTTACTTCTTTTTCAGCTTCTTGACTTTCATGCTTTGTATTTTCTGTTGGTTTGTGCTAACCACGCCGTTTTTGTTCTGTGCATACATGTCTCGGCAGATGATTGACACTCTGAGGAAGAGGATGGGCAGAAGTTCCAGCGCCTCCCCTGCGGCCAAGAAGTCTAAGGGCGGAGAGGGGTCTTTAGAGAAGAGACCTTCTGGAGAGGTTATTGACCTTTCCGAGGAGTTGACTGCTGCGAATCCTTCCACTCCCAAATTTGCCAAGTCTAAGGAGTCTGGGCCACCAACAACTGGGTCCGAACTGGTTAGGAGGATCCCTGAGCGGGTGCAGGCACAAACTCCACCCGTACCCGTGTTGCCTGAGGCCAAGAAGGGCAAGGAGGTGCTGGCTCACTACATGAACCGGCTGGTTCCCGAGGTCACTGAGCAACTGGCTGGTGCTGACAACGACTCATCTTTGGATGTGTTGGTGGGCGGAGTCTTGAAGGAGCTCACCAAGGTTAGTCTTTTTTGATATTTCCCTTTTAACTTTTCACACTTAGCTCCATATGCTGACTTTTTCCTTTATGCAGGCCGGTTTGAAGTTGGCTTACACCTACTCCCGGGCTAAATCTGCTACTTCCAAGAGTGCGGCTCTGTCCGACACCTTGAGGGCAGAGGCGGACTTGGCCAAGAAGGAAGCTGAGGAGGCCAGGGCGGAGACTGCAGCTGTTCGTCATGAGTATGGTGAGGCCAACAAGAAGTTGTTTGCCGCCGAGAAGAAGATCATCGTTCTAAAAAAGGACCTCGAGGCAATCGATCGCTTTGAGGAAACCATCGAGACCTTATCTACTGAAGTTGATCGTCTTCAGGATGAGCGGAGTTCTCTGCGGCAGGTCCTTCTTCGGCTAAAGGAAGATAAGGACGCTCAGGTGGCCGAGGTGGACCGTTTGAAGGAGAAGGTCAATGCTTTGGAGACTGCCGGCCTCGAGCTCTTCTGTAAAGCCCGCTTAGTTTAATTTGGAAATTAGCAGTTAATTATGATTAATTATGAAAATTATTTATAGCCATTTAAATAATTTATTATGTTGTTATTTATGGAATTCAGAAATGCATTGCTATGTCATTCAATAGTTTTCATATTTTGCATTTCCGGTGCCCGGTATTTTGGAACTCGGTGTTTGGCTCAGTAGAAATCACAACTTAGTATGTTAGCAGTTTGGGACGGGTTATTAGACATTGTGAATGTCGGGAATGGCCAGGAATTTAAAATTTCCCAAAAATACCCCTTTAGTGTGATTTATGTGGTTTTAGTGTGGAGGGGCAAAATGGTCTTTTTGCCCCATTAGTATTTTGTCTTCTAGTGAGTTTATTAATTGAAATTAATTGTTTATTCTATTTAATTGTTGGCTGAAATGAATGATATATGTGTATGTTATTTCATTCTTCATTTTTCAAAAAATCACAAAGTTAGAAAAAACCCTCTCTCTTTCCTCCTCTCTTTTCGGCTGGGTGCATGTGATTCAAGGCCTGGGGTTTTCATCAATTTTCAAGCTAGATTCAACTTAAAATTGTGAACTCTTGATTGTGGTATATATTTCCTAATTTTCTTCCTTTGTTTTCTTGAAAAAAATGGTGAAAATATGAGTGAATTGCATGCTTTCTTGATGTGTTGTTGCTGCTGTGTTTGTGATATATTTTCATAGGTTTAATCTTGTTTAATTGAGTAGAATAGAGCTGGTTATGATGCATGCTAGTTGTGTTGTTCAAAGTTTGGAATTTTTAGCTCGAAACTATGATTTTTGAAGGAAATTGTATAATCTGTTGCTGGGTTGTTGCTTGATGTTTTTAGTTGTTTTCAGAGGTTGTATTGTGCTTGTTTAAGTAGATTTAATCAGGTTTGAATGCATGTTAGGTGATTTTGCTCAAGTTTGAGTTTGGAACTCAAAGCTTGAGCTTTAATGGCACTTTTAGTTTCTGTGCTTTCTGGGTGGTTTTGGTGCCTTAGAATTGTTCTAGGGGAGGTATAGAACAGGTCTGGAAGGTTTGAATCAATTTGGGGTTGATTTGTGCAAGTTATGAAATTTTGGGTTTGCTGTTTGCGAGGAACCGGAATTCCGGTTGTACATCCAGAATTCCGGATGAGGGTTCTGAATTTTCCAGAACCGGAATTCCGGTTGGGCAACCGGTCTACCGGTTGGGGAAAATTCAGGGACCCTAGTTTTCCTCGTTTTTATGTTTTAGGGGGTATTGCCATGCTTTTTATCGATAGGGAAACTTTTAGTTCCTAGTTTAAGTCCCTGGGAAGTGATTTAGCGTGTCACTTATAGCGTTGTGATTTTTATGGTTTAGGAGCCCGTAATCCGCCGCTCAGCTAAGGTTCCAGTCAGGTTGACCGGCACACCTGAATTCGGAATCCAGGTAAGATTAGTATAACAGTAGGCATATGTAGATTACATGTTTAGCGTGCATGTAGGAAGCCTGTTAGATTAAATTAGTTATGTATGTTGGCTTCGAACCATCCAACCCTGTCACGTCAGTACAAGCTGGAGTATGACCAGCAGCCGGAGTATGACCGGTTCCACCGATCAGACTGACACTTGGTTGGTGGTTCTGTACTATTGACGTATCCCGTCGGTACAGGCTGGAGTATGACCAGCAGCCGGAGTATGATCGGTTCGACCGATAAGGAAGATATAGTAACACGTCGGTACAGGCTGGAGTATGACCAGCAGCCGGAGTATGACCGGTTCGACCGATCAGGTTGTTACGTGTCAATAGTACCGTCCCTATGAACGTTCAGAACTCAGTACCATGTTGGACATGGCAGTAGTGGCTCAGGACCGTGTTGGACACGGCAGTAGCGGGACTCAGTATCGTGTTGGACACGGCAGTTAGGGTTATGATCAGGGGTATGGGCGTCTGATCATGACCGGGATTATGTATGAGTATTATTATGCTTTTCTTACTGAGTCGGTTGACTCACAGTTCTACGTTTATGTGTAGGTAAAGGCAAGGCTAAAGCTGATGGACCGTGAGCGAGCTTGTGAAGATTGTACATGTCGGGGTGGTTAGGCCGGGAGCGTACGATCATCGGGACAGCGAGGCTGATTTTGTAACTAGTCGCTAGGCGACATTATTTTGTATAAACAGTTGAAACTTTTTGTAAATAATTTTGTAATCGGGATCCCGAGTCTTTTGTAATATTATTTTATAAGTTTAATTAAAAAGCAAAAATTTTAATTAATCGCGCTTTCCATAAACCTCGTTGATTAGCAACGAGCTGCACAACATGTTTAAAAATCACGTAATACGCCTATGTTAGTTAGGGTGTTACAATTTGGTATCAGAGCCGCCAGGTTGTCTTCCGAAGATCGTCACGACATGTACAATCATCATCAGCAGTTAGCTCGCTTCACGGTTCAGTAAGCCTTTATTGCTTTAGTAGTTTATTTTATTCAGTTATGAAAAAGAAAAGCCTGTTAGGAAGCATGTTAGTAGCCTGATAGTAGGATAGGCGCATGTTTCGTTTTAATTTCCAAATTAAGCGGCATTAGTAAGCTCTCCTTGAATACGACCTGATATGCCAACTCTTGGTTTCGTAGGCGGTTCTAATCAGATGGACGCCAGGCGGACTACCAGGAGTCAGGGCAACTCAGTGGGGTCGAATAAAGGTCAGGGAGCTCAGTTTCCCCCGCCTGTTAGGGGCCGAGGTAGAGGTCCCCGAGGCAGGGCTCGTGGTCGGGGTGATGAGAACCCGCCACAGGCTGCCCAGGCTCCCCCAGCCGATCAGGGAGCCCAGAATTGGGAGGTACGCTTTGCAGAAATGCAAGCCCGGATTGAAGAGCAAGACCTCGAGATTCAGAGGTTGAGACAGCAGGGTGCTCCTGCAGTTCCAGTGCCCGTAGTTCCAGTGGCACCTACCCCTGCTGCCCAGGCCGAGATAGTGGTGGCGGCCCATAGATTGGAATCTCTGTATGAACGGTTCCGGAAGCAAGCACCTCCGGTTTTCCTGGGAGGTCCGGACGTGATGAAAGCCGAGCAGTGGCTGACGGTGATTACCAAGATCCTGAACTTCATGGGTGTCACCGGTAATGACAGAGTGGTGTGCGCCACTTTCCAGTTCCAGGAGGACGCTCTGGTCTGGTGGGACATGGTGTCTCAGATCCATGACGTCACCACCATGACCTGGGAAAGGTTCCAAGAACTCTTCAACGCGAAGTACTACAATGAGGCGGTTAGAAGCGCCAAGAGGAAAGATTTCGCTCACCTGACCCAGCGTGAGAATATGAGCGTCACTGAGTATACTACCCAGTTTGACCAGTTGGCGAGGTTAGCCTCGGGAATTGTGCCAACTGACTTCAGCAAGAAGGAGAAGTATCTGGACGGGTTGAATGCCAAGATCAAGCATGATCTGATGATTACCACGGACGACAGCACCACCTATGCTCAGATGGTGGAGAAGGCACTGCGAGTTGAGGGCGCAGTTGGGTGTATGTCGGAGTCAGCTAGTACTCCGGCGAGTGGCGGGGCTCCTACCCCTCCTGCATCAGGCTTTAGCAGGGGGAGTAGTGGTTCGGCCATTGATCAGAGGAAGAGAGCACCCACTGCTTCCGGTGGCTCGAGTCAGAACAAGAGGTTCCAGGGGAACCAGATCAGAGGGAGTCGTCCTGGTGGTACTGAGACCCGCTTCTCCTATCCCGAGTGCCCTAGCTGCAAGAGGCACCATCGGGGTGAGTGCAAAGGTCAGGGATGCTTTCACTGTGGCATGCCTGGACACTTCAAGAGGGACTGTCCCCAGCTCCGATCAGAGGCACCGAGAGCTCCAGCGATACCCACTCCAGCCAGGGTGTTCGCTATCACTCAGGCTGATGCAGATGCCAGCCCATCAGTTGTCACAGGTCAGCTTTCTATTAATAACTCGCTATATTCAGTGCTGTTTGATTCTGGGGCTACACACTCTTATTTGGCGGCCAGAGTCTTTAGTAAATTGGGTAGACCGTATGATAGATACGAATCAGGGTTTGGAACCCTATTACCTAGCGAAGAATTGGTTATCTCCAATAGGTGGATTAGGTCTATGCCGATCAGGATAGATGGTAGAGAGTTAAGTGCTGATTTGATAGAGATGAGTTTAGTCGAATTCGATATTATTTTAGGAATGGATTTCCTATCTAAATATTCGGCGAGCATTGATTGTAAAAGGAAGATGGTGATCTTCCAACCGGAAAGTGAAGAACCATTTGTGTTTGTTGGTTCAGTTCAGGGATCTCGGATCCCGGTGATCTCGACTATGTCAGCTAGACAATTGTTGCACGACGGTTGTTTAGGGTTTCTGGCCGTGGTGGTGGACACCACTCGGCCAGATACCATTCGGCCAGAAGACATCAAAGTGGTTCGGGAATTTTTGGATGTTTTTCCCGAAGAACTTCCAGGGTTACCACCTCAGCGGGAGATTGACTTCGTGATAGACTTGGCACCAAGGGTGGAACCGGTTTCCAAAGCCCCGTATAGAATGGCTCCTGCTGAACTTAAGGAATTAAAGATTCAGCTCCAAGGGTTGCTTGACATTGGGTTCATTCGGCCCAGTGTGTCACCCTGGGGTGCCCCGATTTTATTCGTCAAGAAGAAGGATGGATCTATGAGGATGTGCATCGCCTACAGGGAATTGAACAAGCTGACGGTGAAGAATAAATATCCATTACCTAGGATCGATGATTTGTTCGATCAGCTTCAGGGGAAGACGGTCTTTTCTAAGATTGATCTCCGTTCGGGTTATCATCAGTTGAGAATCCGAGAGGAGGACATTCCGAAGACGGCTTTCCGCACTAGGTATGGACATTACGAATTTCTGGTTATGTCGTTCGGACTAACCAATGCTCCTGCAGCATTCATGGACTTGATGAATAGAGTATTCAAGGATTTCCTCGATATCAGTGTGATTGTGTTTATCGACGACATCCTCGTGTACTATCAATCAGAAGAGGAGCATGAGTTACATCTTCAGATGGTACTGCAACGGCTTTGGGAACATAAGTTGTATGCCAAGTTCAAGAAATGTGAGTTCTGGCTATCTCAGGTGTCCTTCTTAGGGCACATTGTGAGCAAAGATGGGATCAAGGTGGATCCCGGGAAGATTGAATCCGTCAGGGATTGGCCGAGACCAAAGACTGTGACAGAGATTAGAAGCTTCTTAGGTTTAGCTGGGTACTACCGTAGGTTCGTCGAAGGGTTTTCAAAAATTTCAATGCCCCTAACTGAACTTACAAAGAAGAATCAGCGATTTATTTGGTCAGACAAGTGCAAAGCTAGTTTTCAGGAGCTAAAGCAGAGGTTGATTACCGCTCCAGTGCTAGCTTTGCCTTCAGACAAGGAGAAGTTCGTAGTTTATTGTGACGCATCCAAACAGGGTTTGGGGTGTGTATTGATGCAAGCCGATCGGGTCATCGCTTATGCCTCCCGTCAGTTAAAGGAATATGAACAGTGATACCCGACTCATGACCTAGAGTTGGCCGCGGTGGTTTTCGCATTGAAGATTTGGCGGCATTATCTTTACGGGGAAAAGTGTGAAATCTATACCGACCATAAAAGTCTCAAGTATTTCTTTACACAGAAGGATTTGAATATGAGACAAAGGCGTTGGTTGGAGTTAGTGAAAGATTACGATTGTGAGATCCTCTATCAGCCCGGAAAGGCCAATGTAGTGGCCGATGCCCTGAGCAGAAAGGGTCCAGGGCAAGTAGCTAGTATGATTCAGATCTCACCTCAGCTAGCAGAGGATATGGTTAGATCCAGCATTGAG
This sequence comes from Cannabis sativa, assembly GCF_029168945.1. NCBI lineage: Eukaryota > Viridiplantae > Streptophyta > Magnoliopsida > Rosales > Cannabaceae > Cannabis > Cannabis sativa. Next base: position 48,418,376 of record NC_083602.1, on the reverse strand, counting down.
TTTGTGGTAGGTCAGCTTCACAACTTAACGCTGCAATCTGATCTGTTGGAAAGAATAAAAGTCGCTCAGATGATGGATCCAGAGTTAGTGAAGATCCGAGATGAGGTGTTGGCTGGTCAAGCCAAGGACTTTTCAGTATCAGACAGTGGGATGCTTTTGTATAAAGCCAGGGTTTGTGTTCCGAATAGTGTGGAACTTAGGAACGTAATCTTTGAGGAGGCTCATTCTACCCCGTATTCTCTGCATCCCGGCACCACTAAGATGTACCAAGATTTGAAACCGTACTTTTGGTGGAGCGGTATGAGGAAGAATTTGGTAGAATTCGTATCGAGATGCCTCACTTGTCAACAGATTAAGGCTGAACATCAGAGACCAGCAGGGTTGTTGCAGCCTCTAACCCTACCAGAATGGAAATGGGAAGATATCACGATGGATTTTGTGGTCGGGTTACCTAGGACCACGAGTTTGTTTGATTCCATCTGGGTAGTGGTGGATCGATTTACGAAATCTGCTCATTTTCTGCCGGTTAGAACAACATTTCTGCCGGAGTACCGAAGTCTATAGTTTCGGACAGGGATCCGAAATTCACCTCCAAATTTTGGCAAAGTTTGCAACGAGCAATGGGTACCAAGCTGAAATTTAGTACAGCATTCCATCCTCAGACAGATGGTCAGTCCGAAAGGACAATTCAGATATTGGAGGACATGTTGAGAGCCTGTGTTATGGACTTTGAAGGCTGATGGAATAAGTATCTACCGTTGATAGAATTTTCTTACAACAACAGTTATCAGAGTACGATAGGGATGGCTCCCTATGAACTGTTATACGGTAGGAAATGTAGATCTCCCATCCACTGGGATGAGACAGGGGAGAGGAAATACCTAGGTCCAGAGTCAGTGCAGCGGACCAATGAGGCAATAGAGAAGATAAAAGCTAGAATGCTTGCCTCACAGAGCAGACAGAAGAGTTACGCAGATCCGAAACGCAGAGATGTTGAGTTCCAAGTAGGGGACCATGTGTTTTTACGGGTATCTCCGATGAAGGGGATTAAACGTTTCGGGAAAAGAGGCAAGTTATGCCCTAGATTTACAGGACCTTTCGAGATTCTCGAGAAGATAGGTCAAGTGGCATATCGGTTAGCATTTCCTCCAGCTTTATCCGCAGTTCACAACGTATTCCATGTCTCGATGTTGAGAAAATACGTTTCAGATCCATCTCATATACTCAGTTATGAGAGTCATGAGCTACAGCCAGACATGACTTATGAGGAACAGCCAGTGCAGATCCTGGATAGAAAGGATAAAGTCCTTCGGAATAAGACCATAGCATTGGTCAAAGTTCTCTGGAGAAACAGCAAGGTGGAGGAAGCCACCTGGGAGCTAGAGTCAGATATGAGAGCTCAATATCCAGAGTTATTCAGGTTAGATTTCGGGGACGAAATCCTTTTAAGGGGGGGATAGTTGTAAAGCCCGCTTAGTTTAATTTAGAAATTAATAGTTAATTATGATTAATTATGAAAATTATTTATAGCCATTTAAATAATTTATTATGCTGTTATTTATGGAATTCAGAAATGCATTGCTATGTCATTCCGTAGTTTTCATATTTTGCATTTTCGGTGCCCGGTATTTTGGAACTCGGTGTTTGGCTCAGTAGAAATCACAACTTAGTATGTTAGTAGTTCGGGACAGGCTATTAGACATTGGGAATGTCGGGAATGGCCGGGAATTTAGAATTTCCCAAAAATACCCCTTTAGTGTGATTTATGTGGTTTTAGTGTGGAGGGGCAAAATGGTCTTTTTGCCCCATTAGTATTTTGTCTTCTAGTTAGTTTATTAATTGAAATTAATTGTTTATTCTATTTAACTGTTGGCTGAAATGAATGATATATGTGTATGTTATTTCATTGTTGGCTGAAATGAATGATACATGTGTATGTTATTTCATTCTTCATTTTTCAAAAAATCACAAAGTTAGAAAAAAATAGAAAAAACCTCTCTCTTTCCTCCTCTCTTTTCGGCTGGGTGCATGTGATTCAAGGGCTGGGGTTTTCATCAATTTTCAAGCTAGATTCAACTTAAAATTGTGAACTCTTGATTGTGGTATGTATTTCCTAATTTTCTTCCTTTGTTTTCTTGAAAAAAATGGTGAAAATATGAGTGAATTGCATGCTTTCTTGATGTGTTGTTGCTGCTGTGTTTGTGATATATTTTCATAGGTTTAATCTTGTTTAATTGAGTAGAATAGAGCTGGTTATGATGCATGCTAGTTGTGTTGTTCAAAGTTTGTAATTTTCAGCTCAAAACTATGATTTTTGAAGGAAATTGTATAATCTGTTGCTGGGTTGTTGCTTGATGTTTTTAGTTGTTTTCAGAGGTTGTATTGTCCTTGTTTAAGTAGATTTAATCAGGTTTGAATGCATGTTAGGTGATTTTGCTCAAGTTTGAGTTTGGAACTCAAAGCTTGAGCTTTAATGGCACTTTTAGTTTCTGTGCTTTCTGGGTGGTTTTGGTGCCTTAGAATTGTTCTAGGGGAGGTATAGAACAGGTCTGGAAGGTTTGAATCAATTTGGGGTTGATTTGTGCAAGTTATGAAATTTTGGGTTTGCTGCCTGCGAGGAACCGGAATTCCGGTTGTACATCCGGAATTCCGGATGAGGGTTCTGAATTTTCCAGAACCGGAATTCCGGTTGGGCAACCGGTCTACCGGTTGGGGAAAATTCAAGGACCCTAGTTTTCCTCGTTTTTATGTTTTAGGGGGTATTGCCATGCTTTTTATCGATAGGGAAACTTTTAGTTCCTAGTTTAAGTCCCCGGGAAGTGATTTAACGTGTCACTTATAGTGTTGTGATTTTTATGGTTTAGGAGCCTGTAATCCGCCGCTCAGCTAAGGTTCCAGTCAGGTTGACCGGCACACCTGAATTCGGAATCCAGGTAAGATTAGTATAACAGTATGCATATGTAGATTACATGTTTAGCGTGCATGTAGGAAGCCTGTTAGATTACATTAGTTATGTATGTTGGCTTCGAACCATCCAACTCTATCACGTCGGTACAGGCTGGAGTATGACCAGCAGCCGGAGTATGACCGGTTCGACCGATCAGGCTGACACTTGGTTGGTGGTTCCGTACTATTGACGTATCCCGTCGGTACAGGCTGGAGTATGACCAGCAGCCGGAGTATGACCGGTTCGACCGATCAGGAGGATATAGTAACACGTCGGTACAGGCTGGAGTATGACCAGCAGCCGGAGTATGACCGGTTCGACCGATCAGGTTGTTACGTGTCAATAGTACCGTCCCTATGAACGTTCAGAACTCAGTACCATGTTGGACATGGCAGTAGTGGCTCAGTACCGTGTTGGACACGGCAGTAGCGGGACTCAGTATCGCGTTGGACACGGCAGTTAGGGTTATGATCAGGGGTATGGGCGTCTGATCATGACCGGGATTATGTATGAGTATTATTATGCTTTTCTTACTGAGTTTGTCGACTCACAGTTCTACTTTTATGTGTAGGTAAAGGCAAGGCTAAAGCTGATGGACCGTGAGCGAGCTTGTGAAGATTGTACATGTCGGGGCGGTTAGGCCTGGAGCGTACGATCATCGGGACAGCGAGGCTGATTTTGTAACTGGTCGCTAGGCGACATTATTTTGTATAAACAGTTGAAACTTTTTGTAAATGATTTTGTAATCGGGATCCCGAGTCTTTTGTAATATTATTTTATAAGTTTAATTAAAAAGCAAAAATTTTAATTAATCACGTTTTCCATAAACGTCGTTGATTAGCAACGAGCTGCACAGCATGTTTAAAAATCACGTAATACTCCTATGTTAGTTAGGGGTTTACATCTTCTTTGATTTTTGGAAGGCTAATCCCCAGGCCAACTTCGACTACTTGGGCGACGCTAAGGACATGTACCTTCAGTACTGCGTGGCCCAAGTTTCCTATGGTGGGAAAGAGGTGGCTGCTTCAACTTTCGGCCAAGCTTCTGACCAGGCTGCTGATGCTGCTCCTGCTCGAACAACAGATCCTCCTGCTCCAGTTGGCTCAGAAGAACCGAACCAAGAGCCTGGGACTCCAGCTGTTTGAACACTTCTCTTTTTATCTCCTGTTTATATATATATATTATATATATGGCCTCAAGGCCTTTAAGACGTCATGACCGGCCAAGCGGTCTTTAAACTTGGAATTATTTTTCATTTTTTGGACAACGGGCTGACCGGGCAGCTTTTAATCCCGATTTTATATGCTCTTGTTATCCTTAATGAATTTCATTCTCTGTTTATAATTGCAGTGCAATTGTGATTGTTTTACGTTTACCAAATGCTTAGTACAGGTATAGGTGCCCCCCAAGTGACCGAGTAGACGTATGACTCTTGGTTACTTGTCTTTCGCAAGTATATTGCTTTTCTGTTCGGTGTTTTGGGTTCGACCAAACCTTTTGTACGCATTTTAGGTAAATTATAATCATGCTGATTTTTTCGACTCAATCGAATTGGAAATACTATCTTTATTCTTTTATTGATCAAAAATGTATTTGTTACCGTAGTAACTTACATCAAAGCTAGTGATCTAATATGATCTTTTTAGCTTAACATGGCATAAAACAAATAAGAAACTGTACTTTAAAGTGGTCTACCCGACCTGAGTACTTTGTTTCTGAAGCCTTTGCGCGTAGTCCGCCCAAGAGGCCATTCACTTAGAAGCGAATGTTCAATAGTACTTTAATGTGGTCTACCCGACCTGAGTACTTTTAAATGGTCTATTTGACCTGTGTACTTTGAAGTGTTCTACCCGACCTGAGTACTCTATTAGTAGTATTTCCTTAAATGTTCTCCATTCCAATATCGTGGTACTAGAATGAGTTGCATTTTTTTCGTCATTCTTACCCAGTTTGTATGCTCCGGAGTCGAGAGCTTCGACCACCTGATATGGTCCTTCCCAGTTGGGTCCTAGTACGCCTGAAGTGCTGTCTTTGGTGTTTATGAATACCCTTCTTAGGACCATATCTCCCACAAATAATTTCCGAGCTTTGACTTGTTTGTTGAAATACCGAGCTACTTTTTGTTGACGAGCTACCAACTTTAAGTTTGCAGTTGCTCGTTTTCCTTCGATTTCATCAAGTGATTCTGCCAGGAGTATGTGATTGGTACCTTGGTCGTACGTCAACCTTCTGTGGGATGGTGGCTCGAGTTCCACGGGCAGCATAGCTTCATAACCGTACGCCATTGAGAATGGTGTCTGACCGGTTGCTATTTTTTCTGTTGTACAGTATGACCATAGAACTTCGGGGAGTTCTTTCGGCCAATTTTCTTTGGCATCTTCAAGTTTCTTCTATAGTGTATCCTTCAAGGTCTTGTTGACTACTTCAACTTGACCATTTGCTTGGGGATGCGCCACTGCGGAGAAGCTTTTGATGATGCCATGGTTCGCACAGAAATCAGTGAAAGATTGACTGTCGAACTGCTTGCCGTTGTCCGAAACTATTTTGTACGGTAGTCCGAACCGGCATATAATGTTCTTCACTATAAAGTCTTGTGTTGGATATTATTTTACCAGGATCTTAGATCTACTCACAAGTATGTTGTTTAACACCCTAGATATGAACTTTCTAAAACGATAAAATAAACACATATAAAGTTAAGAAAACCTTACATTGATGCATCGGAATTAATGTCTCCTTCCACTCAGATCCCTAACCCTTGTATCCTTTCTGTCGCAGAGTATTATCAAGATCTGAGCTCGAATGTCCTTCTCTTTGAGTTTGATCCTTCACAGTCATCCAATCTATGATTGAGTTACTACTTGTTGTGTGTGGGTACTCACTCTTTCACTAGGGTTCCAAATTTAGAAGAAGAAAAGAGAGAGGGGGGTTTCGGCCAAGGTATAGAAAAAGGGAAGGCTTAGTTTTTCTGAAGAGAGAATTTTCTGAGAGAAAAGGTTATTGAAAACTTCTGATTTTGACTGAGCCATCACTTTCTATTTATAGGCAACTACTAGGTTTAGGTTAGGAATTATTTGGCATTAAAATAATGAAAATATCAATTTGAAAAACTTAAACAAGTGGCCGGCCAAGGTGTATTCAATGGGCCCACTTGATTTTGCAGTTTTAACAAATTTTATTTCTATTTTCTCAAAAACACCAATTTTCCAATTCTAACCATTTAAATGCCAAAACTAATTATTTAATAGCTAAAATAGATTATTAAATAATATTGTCAGTTAATTTAATTATTAACTAGACATATAAAGTCCATTAATAAATAAATAAACCTAGAATCTCCTTTCTTTACAATTTCGCCCCTGCTTAGTGAAAATTCAAAAATTCGACATAGTCTAACTTTAGAATTATAATTGACTAATCACGAATCAATTATTGAGTCTTACAAGCAGTATGCTCTCAACTAGAATGGGGACCATGGATCTATATGCTGAGCTTCCAATAAGTGAACCGAATTTACCAAGTAAATTCCTACTTATTAATTCTTCGTTGAATCCACTCTTAGAACTTAGAATTGCACTCTCAGGCTTATATAGAGCATATTATATGTTCCACGATATAGATATGCTATCTCATTTAACCATTATTATAATCTTATTGTGATCAAAGATCCTCTATATAGATGATTTACATCGAGATGGGATAATTTTACCGTTCTCACCCCTCAATGTATTTTGCCCCTTAAAACACTTAGCTACCTGTAAATGGTGTTTAGTGATCTAAGAATTAGTCACTTAAACAAGAGCTCATCCACTTAATTCTATTTGCTAAGCTCGAAGGGAATCATCACTTGACTTCTATACACCAGTAGAAGCTATAGATTCAATATTTATGTTCAGCACTACCACTCAATCATACTATCATGTTCCCAAAATATACGTATCACCCTGACCCAAAAGTAGGCTTAACTAATAAATCAAAGAACATGAATAGTACTCCTGATTTGAGCCTAAGCATATCAGGATTTAGATTCTTTTAATCTTAAGATCAACTACTGATATTGACTTGGAAAGATATATAACGGTAAGTTTGTAATATCTTAACTAAGTTGCAATATCAGTCCAGTCCAATGTATACTCCATACATTCGAAACTAGTATACTTTACTAATGTCCTGGAAAGAACATAACACTTACTCCAAGTGTAAGTACACATCATCGCTGATTATCACATTAGTGTAAATCCAAAACACTGATGAAACAGGGACTTAGTCTTTTGATTCATATGATCACAATCACATTCCACTGTGTTGACGATACTGTAGTTGTGAATAAACATATGATCTGGATTTAACTGATTTTGTGTGTAAATGTAATAAACATATTAAACCATTAGCATGTAAAATTCATGCAAACATAAATCACTTCAAATTTCTTATATTGATAACTAATCAGATTGTAAAGAGTTTTATTTAGGGCATAAAACCCAACATCTTGAACCTTCTTTGATGTGATAGTTGCGAGTGGTTCGGCTTCAGTCCACTTAGTAAAGTAGTCGACTGCTACCACTGTGTACTGCACTCCGCCTTTACCTTTAGGTAACTGTCTGATTAGGTCAATTCCCCAGATGGCAAAGGGCCACATACTTTGCATTTGTGTCAGCTCATTGGGCGGAGCTCTTGGTATCTTTGAAAATCTCTGACATTTGTCGCACTTCTTGACAGAAGCTTTCGAGTCTTCAATCATTGTCAACCATAAGTAGCCTTGCCTTAGGATTTTCTTTGATAAGCTCTGTCCGGCTGCATGATTTCCACAGAATCTATCGTGAACTTCATATAGAAGCCGTGCAGCTTCATTTTGTGTGACGCATCTGAGTAATGGCATTGAGAATCCTCTTCTGTCCATGATCCCGTCTACGATGATGTACCGTGCTGCCTTTCTTCTCATTTTCCGAGCTTCATTTCGATTATCTGGCAGTTCCCCAGAATTGAGATAGGCTGCTATGGGCGTCATCCAGTTCAGAGACGTGTCGATCATTTCGATTTCTTCCGTGCCGGTGATGCTAGGCTCTTCAAGAAACTTGATCGGGACCAGGTTTGCCTTGTCACTTATATTGCTGCTCGCCAGTCGGGCTAGCGCATCTGCTATTGTATTTTCTTCTCTTGGAATTCGCCTGAGGCTGTAGCTTTTGAATTGTGCGAGCAGTTGATGTATTTTGCTCAGATATGCTATCATTTTTTCTCCCCGAGCCTCGTATTCGCCAGATACATGATTTACCACTAGCTGTGAGTCACGTCAGATCTCGATGTGCTCGGCCTTTACCTCCTTCGCTAGTTTGAGTCTAGCAATTACGGCTTCGTATTCGGCCTCGTTGTTGGAGGCTTTGAATTCGAATTTGACCGCTACATGCAGGTGTTGCCCCCAGGTGTGATAAGGGCAATTCCTGCGCCAGATAGCTGATGTGGCTGACCCATCCACATGGAGCTTCCAGGTCGGCTTGTTTTCAATGTTGCTCGGTAGTGGTGTTGACTCGAGATCGCCTTCTGGGATGCTTTCAGTTTTTCCTGTGCATTCCACAACAAAGTCGGCCAAGGCTTGGCCTTTGATAGTTGTTCGGGGTTGGAAGTTGATTTCGTACTGCCCCAATTCCACCGCCCACTTGAGTAATCGTCCAGAGGCATCTGGCTTTTGCAGTATTTGTCGTAGTTGTTGGTCGGTGTACACCCGAACAGGGTGAGCTTGAAAGTAAGGTCTTAGCTTTCTTGTTGCTAAGATGAGGCAGTAGGCGAGCTTTTCTATCAACGGATATCGGCCTTCAGCCTCGATGAGTCTTTTACTGATGTAATAGACTGGACGCTGTACGTCGTCTTCTTCTTTGATTAGTACGACGCTTATGGCATGCTCCGTCGCTGCTAGGTATATCCCCAGTTCCTCACCGTCCAGAGGTTTAGAAAGAACGAGAGGTTTTGCGAGCTGTGCCTTTAGGTCTTGGAAAGCTCTTTCACATTCTTCTGTCCATTCGAACCTTCTGTTTCCTCGCAGGATGTTGAAGAATGGGACACATTTATCCGTTGATTTTGACACGAATCTGCTAAGTGTGGCGATTCGACCAGTTAGGCTTTGTACCTCTTTGGTTTTTGTTGGTGAGTTCATATCCAGGAGGGCTTGGATTTTTTCCGGATTGGCTTCAATTCCTCGAGCGTTGACGATGAAGCCTATAAACTTTCCCGAGCTGACTCCAAAGAAGGATTTTAGGGGATTTAGTTTGATGTTGTATTTTATGAGGACTTTGAAACATTCATCCAGGTCGTCTATGTGCCCCCCAGCCTTTCTGGATTTGACGAGCATATCATCCACGTACACTTCAATATTTCTGCCGATCTGATCTTTCAACATCTTGTTGACCAATCTTTGGTATGTAGCTCTGGCGTTTTTAAGACCAAACGACATGACTTTGTAGCAGTAGAGACCCATATCTGTCCGGAAACTTTTATGTTCTTGGTCTGGTGGATGCATCTTGATTTGATAGTAGCCCGAATAAGCATCCATGAAGCTTAATATTTCGTGCCCGGCTGTTGCATCGACGAGCTGGTCAATTCTTGGAAGTGGGAAACAATCTTTAGGGCATGCTTTGTTGAGGTTTGTGAAGTTAATATAGACGCGCCATTTGTTGTTCGGCTTAGGCACGAGTACGGGGTTCGCGACCCAAGCCGGATAAAAGGCTTCAATGATAAAGTTGTTGTTGCGCAGCTTTTCAACTTTGTCTTTTAGGGCTACTGCTCGTTCTTTATCCAGCAATCTTCATTTTTGCTGAACTGGCTGGATGTTAGGATCAATATTCAGGACGTGTGAAATAATAGAGGGATCGATTCCGACCATATCCGCATGTGAGCAGGCGAAAACATCTAGGTTTTCTCTCAGAAATTTTATCAATTCCGATTTTACTTCGAGCAACAAACCCTTTCCAATTTTTAGCTTTTTGGCCGGGATAGCTGGATCGATCTCGATCTCTTCTAATTCTTTCACAGGTCCAACATTGCTGCTTGGGTCCCCAAGTCGAGGATCCACATCTTCATCCTTGCCTTGGGAAGTTTCCTACTTGGGAATATTTATTCCCTTGTCTGGGCTCTGGCTATAGGATACTTCCTTCTTAGCCTTGGCCACTGCAAGGTTGTAACATTCCCGAGTAGATTGCTGATTCCCTCTAAGACACCCTACCCCGTTTTTGGTTGGAAACTTCAGGCATGAGTGGAATATTGATGTGACAGCTTTTAAGTCATACAAGGCTAGTCGGCCTAGCATTACGTTAAAGGCTGAAGGAACATCCAATACCAGGAATTGTGCCATGATAGTTATGCTCGTTGGAGCTTGTCCAACTGTGAGGGGTAGCCGAATTTGTCCTAGAGGTGCAACTCCTTGGCCGGAGAAACCATAGACGGGCTGAAGGCATGGAGTTAAATCCTTGAGCTGGAGCCCCATCTTCTCGTAAGCAGTCTTAAACAAAATGTTTGAAGAAGCTCCATTATCGATCATGGTTCTCGACACCATTTTATTTGCTATCTGGACTTCCACGACTAGCGGGTCGTTGTGCAAAAATCTTATCTAGATAGCATCTTCGTCGTTGAATGTTATGGTTGGCTCTCCTGCACGTGGAACTTTGGGCTTCCTTTCTTCCACGGCCAGGATGACTTCTTCCTGCTCGTATTGAGCTGTTCGGGCATATCTTTCTCGAGCTTTGCCCGTGTCTCCAGCGATGTGCGGGCCTCCAATGATGACTTGCAAGTGTCCATCTATTGGCGGAGGCATCAGATCCTGGTTATTCTGACCTTGGTTGGACTTGACGTACTTCTGTAAGTGCGGGTTGTTTTTCTTGATCAGAAGTTCTATTTCCTGCTTCAAGTTGTAGCATTCGTTGGTGTTGTGGCCGTAGTCTCCGTGGAACCGACAAAACTTTGTCATGTCCCTTTTGCTGGTATCTTTCTTCATGGGCCCGGACTTCTTGTACAGAATTAGCGACTGAGTCGCTATATACACACTTTCTATATCTTCAGTTAAGATAGTGAATGTAGTGTGTTTGGCGTGATCACGGGGAGTCTGTCTGGGTTTTTCGGTGAACTTTCCCTTCTTCCCGTTTCCTTGCTTGTGGTTGTTGTCTTAACGCTTGCCACTTGAATTACTGGAATATTGGGGAAGCTGGGCGGACGTTCCAGTAGAAGGAGCCTTCATTTTGCTCAGCTTTTGCTCACCTTCTGCTCGAGGAAAGGTTTCTTCGAGCTTGATGAAACCTTCAGCTCGGTCAAGGAAATCACTCATTAAGTCAACCGGTCCATTTTTCCTTATGTCCTTCCACAGTTAGCCAAGGACTTCAATGCCCCCCAGTATCGCGGATAACTTTCCATCCTCGGTTACCCGTGATACCTTGGTCGCTTCCGTCATGAATCTGCTGATGTATGCCTGAAGTGGCTCACCTGGTCATTGTTTTACTTCGACCAAATCTCCCAGATGCAATGGGAGTTGGCGTGAGGAAGAGAATTGTGCATGGAATTCCGAAGAGAAGGTTTTCATGAACTAAACTTTCTAGGAGCCAACTTGAAATACCACTACTGTGCGGCTTCCGACAGAGTGGCGGGGAAGATTCTGCAACATACGTCTCCTCGTACCCCTTGTAAATCCATTTGCATCTCAAAATACTTGAGATGGGAGAGAGGATCTTCTCTCCCAGTGTACATCTTCCACGTTGGCATCTTGAACTTGTGAGGTAGTGGCAAGAGATTGATCTCTGGTGAGAAGGGAGTTCCGCGTGCACGGTCAAACTCAAGATCATTCTTACGCTGCCCGGCCATGGAAGGAATTATATTCTTCAGTTCGTCGAGCTGGGCTTGTAGGGCTGTGCTGACTTGATTGGCGTTCTAGTCGGGTTGGATTACGTCAGCGTCTTTCTGAGCGGGGGTTTGAGTATATGCTCCGGACTGCACGTTCGTTGTAGTATTCTGCTCGTCTGTTCCCCTTCTTCTATTTAGGTCGTCCCTTAGGTCATGGGTTGTTCCCAACCTATCGAACAGAGAAGAACCTGGCTACCTTAGCGATTTGTTCGCTTGGTTGGCAGGTGGAATGGCTCCATTATTTTGCGTGGATCCGTCGAGCATGACCCCTCCAGATGAATTCCCAGACAAGGTCTGTCCGCCTACCTCTTGGCCCACGAGTGGAACTCGTGACCGGGGATTGGACGGCTCACTGTTGGTTGTCTGGGATGCATTCAATGTTGGGTCATCCTTGGCTTCTGCCAGGGGAATGACGCTCGGTGTTTGCTAGCCTACAGTCTGATAGGCTCTTCGTATCAGCACAGTGGCTTGCCGACTACGATCTTCGATTTCTTCATGGTGAGCCCTTAATGCCTCCATCTCTTTGTCCCTCCACTCAGCGAACATACGCCTCTGTTCGTCAAACGCGAGGTTTACTGCGGCACGCAATTTCTCCTGATCGTGATGCAGGGTATTGTTGTGACCCTGCATGAGTCCGAGCGCAGCGCGGAGGTTTTGCAATTCGGTTGCGTCTCCGATGGTCGTGTGGGCGTTGATGCCTGGTGGAACAGTCGTGTTATGAATGCCCTGGCTGTGTGCAGAACCGTTGTTTTCGGTCTCTTGCACACCAGGCGCTGTTTCAGTAACAGGAGTTGTCCCACCATTCACCACACTTCCTGTCTGTCCAGGATTGATAGCGGGTGGAACCCTTGAACTCCCTGGGTCCTGCAACGTCGGATCCAGCGTCTGTGAGTTTTCTTGGTCGGACAGGCCTCTACGAGTTTGTACCATCATGTTGAGTATTGAAAAGAGCGATTTGTGATTCTTCTCTCAATGAAAGCACCAAAATGTTGACTTCAATTTTAGCCAATGACAATGAGTCTTTTTGATAAGCGATAAACGATATGTCGTAATAAGAATTTGTAATAAAGCAATAATAAGACACATAAATTTTAAAGAGGTTCATCCCCGAGCAGTTGGGTAATAGCCTAATCCTCGTTAGTTGTATTGACTTAAGAATAAGGAAGAAGATTCCTTTTCTTATAGCTCTTACAATAATATCTCGAATATATAATTCTTAGATAGCCTTAGCTTATAGCGTTTCGGCGTACAATCTCTCGGATTACAGTTTTTCGATCGATCCCTTGCCCAGTGAACATTCCTCACTATTTATAGGGCTAGAAACTTGAGGAGGAAGAGTTTCCTCTCTCGTTACAATGCGCATAAACAGAAAGATCGTGTGATCAATGCTGAATGCAAGGATCGTGGGATTGAGGCTGAATACACCGATAGTGGGATCATGTGTATGCCACATCCACGCAAGTTGATCCCTGAGTTATAGGGATTGAGCTGGAGACTCATGATACGTTAAGGTGAATTCGCTAAGTGTTGCTCATTCTGCACGGCTTGTCGAGTATTCCATTTTGGATATGCCAGCGAGGCATCCTGCTCGTCATGTTGATCCGAACAGATGCTCTAAGTAGTGTCCACGTGTCACCATTCTCGTGATGCCATGTCAGAGTGCCAAGTTTGGGATAACAGTTACCATCAATGAGAGAATCACTAAGGGAGTTTAGGTCCCATCCCTCAAAAATTCTTGCTTTAATCTTGTACGGAGATTAAGCTATTTGTTATAGCCTCTCACTATTGATTCCATGTAAATCATGCATGCCAAAATATAGTGTTCACTTTGTGACCACTTTTCTCCTTAAGTACTTAAGCTTTGAAAATTCAACCATAAAAGATTAATTTTCACACAACTCAAATTCTCAACAATTTTGATATACCAAACATATCAAAAATACACCAATTTAGACCCCAAATATGTCTAAATTCTCATATTTAATTTTTAGACACCAAGTATGTCTAAACTTTCTCATATTGGTGGAGTATACACCCCCACACTTTCACATTTCATTATCAAGACAATGTCTTGATTTTAAAATATAGAAGACCACTTTGTCTCTACAATTTTTCTTAAATTTAATTTCTTTCTTGAAATTATTTTTACCAAAATTTGACACCAAATATGTTAATATTTTCACTTATGCACATAGCCAACTTTATTTAGAATTTGAATTCAAAATCAAATCAATTAATCAACAATAACACATTTTGATTAAATTTGTGGTTCACCCCCACATTTCTAGCATAAAGTGTATATAAAATATCACTTTTATGTATTTCCTCTTGAAATAATTTTTTAATGTCACTTTGAAAAATACCATTTGACATTTTTACTTTTCTCAATAAAACTAAAATATCAAACTCACATTGCTACTAACAAAATAATGTGATTATTTTTACCCATAATTTAAAGGTTATCTCTTTATTGAGATTAGCCCAAAATTGTACCAAAGTTAACAAAATTGTCATCAATTTTGTTCACAACTTTGATTATTTAAGATTCAAAATTACTTCTCCGATTTTGTTATCTTTTCACTATTTTTTGAATCCACATTGATTCACATTATTTTTGAGTCAAAAATTGCTCTTCTAATTTATGGCTCATTTCACAAGTTTGGATCCACTTTTGATCCATTTGTTCTTGCATGAGAAGACAATTCTCATAAGTGTAACTCTCATAGTTCACTTTTTTATCTTATCAAATGAGATAATTATCTCTTATAATCCAATAAAAGATGTAACTTCTCAAAAGCCATCTTTTATTATCTCATAAAGTGACATGTTCACGACCAAATTAAAAAATAATTCAAAATATTATTTATTCACAAAATAAATGATAATAATTCTCACAATAATAATAAAAACTATTTTATTACTATCAATATAATTGTCAATGCTATGTAACTCAATCCATGACCAACCCTTCGGTCCTACTTTATATCCACATTTATGTCATTTTCTTTTGTTGTTGTGGTTGCTATAAACAAGTCAATCAACAACCAAACATTCATGCCATCACTAGAGTTGTATCTCTAGCCCTAAGAAACTTAACCAAATCCCCAAGTTATCATAAACCCTAAAATCATTATTAGGGTCATTGATAAATTCCACTATGCCTGAAAATACAGTGGTCCATGTACAACCAAATAATGGTTCACTACCCAACTTCTCATAACCATTACACTTTCACATATGCCATTAAGGAATGTGCTTTGCTACTGGCTCACCAAATGGGCTTTGAAATCTATGCTCATGTCTTAAAATGGTGGTTATTTTTGTGATGTCTTTATCTAAAGTTGATTATTGTATATTTACATACACAAAACGGTCGACATTGTCTCTGTTTCAAAAGCCTTTTGTATGATACATTTTACGAATGTTGTTTGGTCTAATTTGTTCATTTTAGGGCTTTGTAAATGTGGTTTTAAGAGGAAGCCATTGATAAGTTCTAATCCATGAATTTGGAGCCTAACTCTTTTTACACTTGTTAGTGTTATGGCTTCTTGTTCTAGTCTAAGAACTCTAAAGCTTTATTTATTTATTTTATCAATAAACCTATTGATTGAGAGAGAAAAAAACACATACTAAACACTGGTAGTGACCACAAAGGAGGTCGCATCCTTTAAACAACCAATAGAATTAACTACCTCAACCCTAACCCACTTTGTCAAAGAGTCAGCTAGCAAGTTTGTAGAACAAGGAGTGGAAACCACATAAGCAAACTCAAAATTATTCATATAAACAAGACATGAAGAAAATAAAGGATAGGTGTTACACCTAAAAGGCAAAGAACCAACACGAAAAGCCTTTGCAGCAATCTCTGAATCCGTTTCCACAGTCAACTGAGTGATTCTTCTATCCTTAGCAAGCTTTACAGTCAGGAAGATTACCCTTAGTTCAGTTTCGAGTATCCCCAAAACCAAGCAAGAATCTACAGAAACCAGAGAGTCCAAAAACGAACTACAATCTTTCTAAACTGCAGCAATCCCAACAAAATAATTTGTTGCTGAAGCATCGACATGGAAGTAGAAAAAATCTTCAACAACCGAAGAAACTATCCCAGGCATCTCATGGACATGCTCCTCTTCAACCCATTACTAAAATCCCAGAATTCACAGTGGTTTTACACTGTCGGGTAAATAATTTCCAAGGGTCTATAAAATCGTCATTCATACGAGCATCACGAGTACTGGGTAGAATAGGTGACAGTAAAAAAAATCGTTATAAAAGAATTCCCGACGGTTTAAAACTATCAGCTATAGTTGATACTAAAGGCCAAGGTTTAAAACTGTCGCTATAGTATAACCGACGATTTAAAACTGTCGCTATAGTATAGTCGACAATTTTAAACCATGGCCTATAATACACCCAACTGTTAGAAATCTTTATCACTCATAAAATATGCAATAACAATAGATCCAAAGAATACCTTTATTGATTCAAAGAGAAAAACTCAAATAGCGGAAGCGTACCTTAATTCAAAAATAATTACGATCTTAATCCATAGAGATAATCTTTGTGATGATTTTGGATAATGATCTTCCAAGAAAACAAGATTAGGGTTTTCTAATTTTCTCTCTTGATGGGGAAGATGAGAATAGAAATTGGTTCTTCTTTCTTGGGGACCACTACCAATTTATAACCTCATATCCAGGTTATTAATTTTAAGTATTTTTAATTTAGCCCCTCAATAAATTAGAAATATCACTTAGGGTATCTACACATTTAGTCCATAAAACTTTAATACCCAATGACCCACAATTACTAAGATGATCACTTTATTTGGGTCAAACTTTATATAGCAATACACACAAATACATATGACCCCACTGTGGACTGGATTTTTAGCCAACCGGCGCGGAGTCGTAATAAATGAGAGTTAAACCAAAATCACAATAAAAAATTCAATTAATAACACCGGAACTCGCAATAAATGTAAATAAAAGACACTATAATTTAAAGATGTTCGGCCCGGATGTCGGTAATAGCCTACTCCCCTTGAGTTTTATTGATCTGAGTTGCAAAAGTCAAGAACAAGCTCTTTATTGCAAGGAATGAGATGTGTTTATTTTACTAAGTGTTTCTGCTTACGGATCCCCCCTCCTAGGTCATGGGTGACCCCTTATATAGGGGAGGGGGTCGGTGCTTGTCGCTTCAGGAGACGCGACCAACGCGGAGCTATCTCAACCGTCTCCTTGATTTTTGGAGGCGGTTGGGGTCTGATTTTTAGGATAATATCCCACTATTTTCATGGGTTGACAACTGTCTTTGAGCCTTTCGTGGGATTTGAACATTTGAAGGAGCTACTGATGACGAGGGTCCCTTATGGGTGTGACATGGTCGTCAACCACCTTTGAGGATTAAACGCATACTTGGGGGTAACACGCCCGGGACCCTCGTTGAGGGGGGATGACAACCATCATAGTTAGGTGACCCCCCGAGGACACAACTTGAGAGGGGGGGTGACAACCACCATCGCTAGGTGACCCCCCAAGACCCAAGTTTTTGGGGGGGGGGCCTAAGACCCAAGTTCGGGGGGGGGGGGGTTGTTGGGTTTTGTGCCCTAAATAAAACCCATTTCAATATAATCAGATTTTCTTATTAATAAAGATGAGAAATAACATTTTATGTTGCATGGTTCACATGATTTATTTCATGATTATATGCATATAATGCATCAATTATAGTGCAATCTTTGCTAATCAAAGAATTTTCTCGAAAAACGTGTCAAATTAAAACTTTTGCATTAAATATTAAACTTTGTAATATTATAAAATATTTACAAGTACCGGGATCCTGTTTTCAAACTTTGTAAAATTAAAATTCCAAAATATACATTTATTACAGGTCGCACAGCCACTATCAAAATACAATCCCTAGATGTCCAGAGACCGAACACTCCAGGTCGCGCTGCTTTGACATGTACAATCCCATCTGAGCTCGGGTTCACTCCTGTTCAGCCTTCGTCTTTCCTTTACCTACACATGGAAGCAGAACTGTGAGTCGACAGACTCAGTAAGAAATGCATATAACATATCATATAATTTCCGACCTGTAACTAGGCGCCCATACACCTATTTACAGAGCTTAACAGATGAGTATGAACGTTCAACACTAAAGTACAACCACTCTACCACATACACAACGTACCTTGCTGTACGAGTGTTGGTAGGGTTTACTCCGTATCCTAGGTACCACTGAGTGATATACCACACACCATAGTACTTTCCCGTACCCGTGTTGGTATCACTGTATCGTACTCACAACAACAACACTCACTATACCAATGCACTCTGTATCATATCCATACAAGTGTTGGTAGTGCAAATCACAATTCAAGCATGCATATACAAACACATATACATACACTCAGATAATCACATTGCATATTATATTCAGTTCTTACCTGTTTCCCAAATTCAAGTGTGTTGGCCGACCTGAACGGAAATCTCGTGCTAGATGGATGCCCTAATCACATTTTGAAACCGGGTAAGTGTTGGGTTTTATACCCTAAATAAAACTTTGTTTCAATGTAATCCAGATTATTCAATATCAATAAAGTAACAGAAGTAATTTTTCATTCACTTGTGTATGTTTTGGTTCACTTAATCAATTGCTTGTCTATTTGATTTATTAATTCATCCAAACCCCTTTTCACATACTTGATCATGTTTATTGTGTTATCAACACAGTGGAAAATAAACATGACTATGTGAATAAAGTATTCCTAGATTTATCAGAACACAAGGTTTTACTGATATGATAATCTACAACAGAGTTTACTTACATTTGGAGAAATGTTATGTTCTTTCCAGAACATAGGTTAAAGTAAAGCTCAGGTTGGATGCATGGAGTATGCATTGGAATGGACCGATATTGAACTTTGAATTAGATTTTGAAACTTACCGTAAACATCTATTCAATTCAATATCATAAGTTGATCCTAGATCACATGATCGAAATCCTGATATGGTTAGGCTTAATTTCAAGAGTATTATTCGTGTTCTTTGATTTGTTAGTTAAGCCTAATCTTTTGTCTGGGCAATACATACATTTTGGGAACACGGTAATGCGATTGAGTGGGAGCGCTAACATAAATATGGAATCTATAGCTTCTATCTGGCGAATAGTAAGCAAAGGGTGATTTCCTTCGAGCTTAACCAAACGAGATAAATGATTGAGTACTCATTTCACTTAGTTGAAATATCATTTATACAGGGTTAAGTGTTTTAAGGATAAAATACATTGTAGGGTGTTACGGTAATTTAGTCCCTTTACAGTGTAAATCATCCATATAGAGGATCATTGATCACATTAGGATTATAACAATGGATAACTAATAATGTGTCTATATGGTGGAACATATAGAGCATTCTATATACTGAGAGTGCAATTCTGAGTTCTATGTGTGGATTCAACGAAGAATTAATAAGTCAGTGAATTTAAGTGGTAAATTCTAGATCTGCTTATTGGAAGCTCGGATATATAGACCCATGGTCCCCTCACTAGTTGAGATGATACTACTTGTAAGACTCATTTAATTGATTTTAATTAATCAATTAAAAATTCTCAAGATAGACTTGTCTATTTGAGAATTTATCACTTATTAAGGGCAAAATAGTAAATAGAGATTTTGAAGGGCATATTTATTAATTAGGAAACTTTAATTAGTTTCATTATTAATAAAATAAATGACAATATATTATTTGATAATTAATTTTAATTATTAAATAATTAGATTCGACATTTATGTGGTTGAACAAAGGAATTGGCAGTTTTTGACAAAACAGGAAACTATCAGTGTAGGAAAAGGAAAGTTGGAAAAGTGGCAAGCCTTGTTTCCACAATGCCTAGGACGGCCACTTAGCTTCCTTTTCTCTTTGATTTTTTCAATTCCAAATGTCAATCATAGCCCTGGGTGGTCTTCTATAAATAGAAGGCAAAGGCTTCAGAGTTGAACACAACTGTACAACCTTTTCACAACATTATTCTGAAAGAATTTTCTCTCAGAAAATTCTCTCTGAGCCGTGACCCTCTCTCTCTCTTCCTTCACTGTCTCGAAAAGTATAAGTGCTAGAGTAGTGCCCACACACATCAAGTAATACCTCAATCATAGTGAGGAAGGCTGTGTAGAATTCAGAAACAACAAAGAAGGACTATCGGGCTCAGATCTTGATTATACTCTGCTACAGAAAGGAATCAAGGGTTAGAGATCTGAGTGGGAGGAGACATATATTCCTCTGCAATCACTGTAAGATTTATGATACTCTTATGTGTTTAATTTCCTATCGTTTTAGAAGTTCATATTTAGGTTGTTAAATCAACATACTTGTGAATAGATCTAAGATCCTGGTTAAATAACTTCCAACAACTGGCACCAGAGCCATGGTAATTGATTTGCTTGCAAGAAATTTGGACTTAAAACGATTTGCTTGTTTTTTGGATGGTATCATGTTGCTTTGAGTGTCATATTGATGTTTGATTGTTGTTTGTGAATTCTGGGAAAAATGGTTACTGTTCTGATTCTGTAATTATTTTTGTTGGATAGTTTGGAAAATTCTAAGCAATTTACTATTTACAGAACTCGATTTCGATTTAATTTGAATTAGTTATGAATTTTTGAAAATTGGAAAAATCGGGGCGACGAGCAACCTCATCACGCGCGCGAAATGGCTGCCTGCAGCCTTCCTGCGCCGTGATTTCTCGGCCATGCACCCCAGAAACGCGCGCGGATGGGCATGCATGGCATGCCATCCGTACAGTTCATCCATTTTTTCAATTTTTTTGATTTTTCATGCTATTTCATGGAATTAAATTCCGATTTTTTGTGTAGTTTAGTATGTTGATTTTTGTTTTTCAAATTTCAAATCTAATTATCAGAAATAAATTAATTTTATTTTTTAAAATTAATTTTAGATATTAGTGTAATTTTATTTTGAAAATAGGAAAAATCAAGTTTTGCTTACCTTTTTTTCTTATTTCCTTTAAAATTTGATTATTTTATTTTTGTAAGGTCAGATATTAATTTTTTTTTGGTAACTTGACCTTAATTAAAATAAGATCAAAATAATCATGATAATTTTAAAAGAGGAAATAAGGTATTTTTGTTAACTTTTAACTTTTGTTATTTTTTAATTAAATTAAATTGTAAAACAAGAAAAGGGTATGTATTTACTATTTTCTATTTTATTATTTAATTTATTAAATGACATGAAATTTAAAAAGGAAAGTTAGCAATTTAATTTTGAAATGACATTTAGGTTACCCAAAACCTAATTTTTCAAAATAGTAGGTTTAATTTTAATTTTATTTTCGAAATAAATGTTTAAAATTAAATAAATCCTACATCCAACTATCCAAATCTAACCTTGTTGCTGGAGTATGTGTTTTAGATTGTTTGTAAGTTTTCTAAAACCTATTATTGCTTGATCTAAATTGCCTTGGTTAACTTGATGATAGATCCAATGATCTAATTTTAACCAAATGTTCAATTGATGATAGATCAAGTAAATAATTTGTAACAGGTAATTTTTACAAACTTCTTTCATCTGTGTATGACCTAGCAACATGATAGGATCCATCCAAATGTGTATGCATGTGTGAGCCTATATGTTTAATTTCTATTATAGATACATATAGGTTGTTGTGTGCTAAATAAAATATCATAACTGATAGATTTTATTTAGGCTCATTTAGT
This sequence comes from Cannabis sativa, assembly GCF_029168945.1. Classification (NCBI taxonomy): domain Eukaryota; kingdom Viridiplantae; phylum Streptophyta; class Magnoliopsida; order Rosales; family Cannabaceae; genus Cannabis; species Cannabis sativa. Next base: position 48,396,810 of record NC_083602.1, on the reverse strand, counting down.
AGTGAGCCTATTCAATTAATAACAGTTATTCATTTTAAGGTTAAATTCCTCTCTTTTGGGCCTTGTGTGAGAGTTGGGAGCCTTAGAAGTGGGTACGACATACTGGACCCAGCCCCCCCTCACATGAACAACCCCAATTGTGAAGGCCCATTTGCCTGATTTGGATAACTGTGCTAGGTTAATTATATTAGTTTGACCTAATAAAAAGTTGATTAGCAACATAATTAATTTCATTCTTCCTTGAAATTAATTTAAGAAAAACATAGCTTGAATAGTTATATTCTGGAAAGCTATATGTATTTTTCTTGTTTTTAATTAAATATGGAATTATAACCATATAAATTCTTTCTGAATCTTAATTTTATAATTTCATTAAATATTCCTATTTAAGTTGAGATTTAGTTAAATCTATCAAATCAACTTAGATTTGAATATTTTTGAATTTCCTATTATAAATTAAGTTGAGGAATTTTGGGAATTGGTTATTAAGATTCTTTAGATATTTTTTTTTTTAAGTTGATTTTTTATAAATATGGGAACTTAAAATGGAATATCTTCTAAATTAAGTGGTTACTACTTAATTGGTAATATTTAATTAAGTCATTGGTTGAAGAATATTATTTTAAGTTGGGTATTTAGATTTTTCTAAACAACTTAAATAAGATATTTTTCAAAATTACTCCATTTTTGAAATTTAATTAAAGTTTTTACTTTAATTTGTAATATTTCATTATTGAGATATGGAATATAAATGATTAAACAAAATACATTGTGAAATAATGAGCTTTAATCAAGAGAAATTCGATCTCCATTGTTGGTTTTACATAGCTATTGTTTTAGTGAGTAATCCTCCCTAATGGAGGAACGTTCATTAGCAAGTTAGCGCCGTTTAATCTCGAAAGATAAGTATTCTTATAAGTTTATTTTATATGGTTCATGACCACCCTAATGGTGGCGACTATATAAGACTTACAAGAATGCGAAACAATGGTAGAAGCTCATAAGATAGAATTGCCTTGACTCTCGCCTAAACGGGACAACGCTGAATTCCAATCTTGATCGAATAAAAGGTTGCTAGAATGTTTGACATTTTAGATGAATTGACAACTCTATTCAATGGATGATGCTTTGACTCTCGCCTAAACGGGACACTGTATCAGTTCGTTGGAAACCTTGGAAAATAAACTATGTTAGATTTAGTATTTTTATAACATATGTGATTATTTGTTTTCTGAACCTGTGTATGAATTTATAGAACCAAAAACCTTACTTCTGTTTATTGATATGTTGTAGTGCCAATATGAATAACCCTCATCCCGATCCACTCCTAGTTAGTATCTTTGCAAAAGAACTCAATAGTGTGAAAATGCATCCTGGTAGTTGCATTAACTTGCACCTATTGTTGATGAATCTGAAATTCCAAAAGGCAAATCTACTAGGAATTGATTTATCAAAGGAACAATGGGTAAGACTCATACTTTATAGTCTTCCTCAGGAGTATAACAGTTTTGTTCTATATTACTTATTGAACAATCCTAACTCCTCCGACATGGACAAACTCGAGACTGAGTTAAGGGCCCATGAGCGGAATCTGATTGCAATGAGACCTCCTGGCATTGCAAGCTTTGATCAGAGGAAGAAGATTAAGCATGAGGGCTCTAACAAAGCTGCTTCTTCAAGTACAATTATCAGACATCATGTTCTATGTGCGAATTGTAATGGAAAGGGACATAAAGAAGAACAATGTCCCAGGCTTCTAGACAATTCAAACGAAGGTGATGCTTTTGTATTTGAATCATGTGTTTTAGAGAACGACAAATCCTCCTGGATTGTTGATTCTGGATCTACTAACCATGTATGTTCTTCATTGCAGCTGCTTGAAACTTGGGAGAATCTTCACCCAGATGAGTTAAAGCTTAAAGTTGGAAATGGCGAGTTGGTATCAGTTAAAGCAAGAGGAACAGCCCGAATCAAGTTTAATTCTAAGAAGTTTTTACTTTTAGAGAATGTTTTATATATTCCCAATTTTAGTAGAAACTTGATTAGCGTTTCATGTTTACAGACACAATTTTATATATTGAATTTTTCGAGTTCAAATTGTTCAATTTCTCGTAATGGATTTCATATATGTGTTGCAAACGTGGAACGAGTGCTTTATGTTTTAAGACCTGATACTCAAATCTCACTAAATACTGAACTTTTCAATGTAGCTAAACCTAGAAGCCTTAAGAGAAAAGAGATTGATAATGATGATCAAACTTATCTATGGCATTTACCTTTAGGTCATATAGGTTTTGATAGACTCAATAGGCTAACCAAAGACGGTCCATTGAAAAATGTCGTCTTAGGAGAACTGCCAGTCTGCGAGTCTTGCCTAGAAGGAAAAATGTGTTGGGTTTTATGCCCTAAATAAAACTCATTTCAATATAATCAGATTTACTTATTAATATAGATCAGAAATAACATTTAATGTTGCATGGTTCACATGATTTATTTCATGATTATATGTACATAATGTATAAATTCATCTGAAACCCTTTTCACATACTTGATCCTGTTTATTGTGCCGTCAACACATTGGAAAGTAAACATGACTATGTGAATAAAGTTTCCTAGATTTATCAGACACAGGGTTTTACTGATATGATAATCTACAACAAGAGTTTACTTGTATTTGGAGAAATACTATGTTCTTTCCAGAACATTGGTTAAAGTAAAGCTCAGGTTGGATGCATGGAGTATGCATCAGAAGGGACCGATATTGAACTTTGACTTAGATTTAATTAAACTTACCGTAAAATCTATTCAAGTCAATATCGCCTAGTTGATCCTAGATCAAATGATCTTAATCCTGTTATGATTAGGCTCAATCTTGAAAGGCTATTCGTGTTCTTTGATTTGTTAGTTAAGCCTACTTTTAGGTCAGGGTGATACGTACTTTTTGGGAACACGGTAGTGCAATTGAGTGGGAGCGCTAGCATAAACATGGAATCTATAGCTTCTATCTGGCGAATAGTAAGCAAAGGATGATCTCCTTCGAGCTTGACCAAACGAACATAAATGGTGGAGTACTGATTTCACATAAGCTGAAATATCATTTATACGGGGTCAAGTGTTTTAAGGAATAAATACATTGTAGGGTGTAACGGTAATTTAATCCCTTTACAGTGTAGATCATTCATATAGAGGATCATTGATCACATTAGGATTATAACAATGGATAACTAATGATGTGTCTATATGGTGGAACATATAGAGCATTCTATATACTGAGAGTGCAATTCTATGTTCTATGCGTGGATTCAACGAAGAATTAATAAGTTAGTGAATTTTAGTGCTAAATTCTTGATCTACTTATTGGAAGCTCGGTTTTATAGACCCATGGTCCCCCCACTAGTTGAGATAATATTGCTTGTAAGACTCATGTAATTGGTTTTGATTAATCAATTATAATTCTCAAATTAGACTATGTCTATTTGTGAATTTTTCACTAAGTAAGGGCGAAATTGTAAAGAAAGAGTTTATAGGGGCATATTTGTTAATTATGATACTTTGTATGGTTCAATTAATGAATATGATAAATGACAATATTATTTAATAATTATTTATAGTTATTAAATAGTTAGAATTGGCATTTAAATGGTTGAATTAGGAAATTGGCATTTTTGAGAAAATCAGATACAAAAGGTGTTAAAATTGCAAAATTGCAAAAAGCAAGGCCCAATCCACTAAGTGTATGGCCTGCCACTTTTGTAGGAAATTTAAACTGATATTTTCATTATTTTAATGCCAAATAATTCAAACCTAACCCTAGTGGAATGCTATAAATAGATAGTGAAGGCTTCAGGAAAATTACACTAAAATTTTCTATTTTTCCTTCAGAGAAAAACCTGAGCCTTTCTCTCTCCCTATCTTTAGCTGCCACTTCTTCTTTCTCTTCCCTCTTGAAATTTCGAAATTTCTTAGTGTATGAGTAGTGCCCACACACAGCAAGTGATACCTCAATCATAGTGAGGAAGATCGTGAAGAAAGATCATCAGCAAAGGAGTTTCAGCATAAAAGATTCAGAGAAAGAGATCCAGGTTCAGATATTGATAATGCTCTGCTACAGAAAGGAATCAAGGGCTAGATATCTGAACGGAAGGAGTCATTATATTCTGCTGCACTCAATGTAACGTTTCTTTAACTTTATATGTGTTTAATTTATCGTTTTAGAAAGTTCTTATTTAGGATTTTAATAAACATACTTGTGAGTAGATCTAAGATCCTGGTAAAATAATATCCAACAACTGGCCTCAGAGCCATGGTAATTGATTTACTTGCAAGAAATTTGGACTTTAAAACGATTGTTTGTATGTTCTTTGGATGGTATCATGTTGTATTGAGTGTTATTTGATGATTGATTGATGTTTGTAAAATTTTCGTGAAAAATAATTGCGATTTTATCTCTGGAATTATTTTTATTGGATAGTATGGAAAAAATTAAGCAAGTTAGCCTTTTACAGAACTTAATTTGGATTTTATTTGAATTAGTTATGATTTTTTGAAGATTTGAAAAAATTGGGGCTGTGCTGATATTTTCCTGCGATCGCAAATCTGTCCGTACAGTTTCAAATTTTTTCGTTTTTCTTCAATTTTTCTTGCTTTTTCATGGAATTAACTTCCAATTTTTTGTATAGTTTTGTATTTATACTATTACTATTCCTAATTCAATTCTAATTATCATTTTGAATTACTTTAATATTTTTTAAATTCAATTCAAGATATTAGTGTAATTTGAATTTGAATAGAATTAGTATCTATCTTCTTGCTTAAAAATCTATCTTATTTTTAAATTTGATTATATCTTATTTTTTTTTTTTAAGTTAAGGTCAGATTTTATAAGATATTTATAAAATCTTTTAAGATATTTTTTAAAATATCTTATCTTTTAAGATATTTTTAATTATATCTTATCTTTTAATTTTTTTTTTAAATCTTTTTAGATATTTTGACCTTATTTAAATTTAAAATAAGATATTTATAATCATGTAATTTTAAATAGATGTAAGATATTTTGCTAACTTTTAAATTTTGTTATTTTATTTATTTAAATTAAATTTAAAATCTGAAAAGATATTTCATTTATCTTTTCTAATTTTTATTTAATTTTTTTTTAAAATAACATTTAATTTTTTAAAAGTAGTTAGCAAATTTTGAAATGATATTTAGGTTAGTTGAAACTTAATTTTTCAAAATTGTGTTAGCCCAAGATATGTTTCCAAGAGGGGGGGTGAATTGGAAATTTAAACTAATTTCGGAAAATTAAAACTTTTAACACAAAATTATGCAATTAGTCAATTAATCAAGTAAAAGCAAGTAGTATGGCAAGCAATATATTAAGACAAATAATTAAACTTGTAAAGTAAAGAGTTTAAGGATTAGAAAATGCAAACTCTCGATTTTTACAAGGTTCGGTAGAACTATGCCACCTACGTCCTTGGTCTTCAAAGCTATGGACCTAGCTTTGAGTTCCAATATCGAGCCAAGTTAACGGGCTTGACTAACCCTTACAACAGGGAAATTTTCACCAAGGTATTTCCAAACCTCTTACAATAGTTTCGCACCCCCGAGGACTATTAACCTCTTTCTCGGATTGTTAAAGTGCCAATCTCACTATTTCCGGGTTGTTTACAAAACCGGTGCCAACCTCACCTCAATCACAATATGGAAATGTGTTTGATATACAAGCTAAAATCACTCTAGAAATATGAGGATACAATGGAAACCTAGAGTGAAAAGCAAGCACACTTAAGATGAATAAAATCAAATTTTGGCTCAAAGTGTGTGAAATGTGTTGGTTTGGATTTCAAACTTAGAAGCTCCTTAATCTCACTTAGATAGGTTAGATATATGTAATAAATGCTCAACCAACTTATTTTTTGAAAGAAAAATCGAGTTTATATAGTGTTTGATAAAAAACTAGCCGTTTATAGCCGTTAGCACGTTTCCCGAGGTGAGATCAGCCATGAACCGGAAGTCCGGATGGGAACCGGAATTCCGGATTGATTACAACCGGAATTCCGGATGGCTGACCAGTGGCAAAAGTGCCATTTTTCGGGACTTAAACGCGCATAACTTCTTACTCGATTATCCGATTTCAGAAATTCCAACTTTGTTCTCTTAGTTAAACAAAATGTGATTTAGAAATTCAATCAAAAAAATTTTTGAACTATCGTGTGAGAAAACTTGTTGCACAAGTTAGTGAATGGGCCAAAATTCAAATTTATAAAAACTTAGTGTGCTATGCAAATCACTTTAACAAGACTAAAGTAGATTTATACCATTTAATTTTGAGTAGTCTTGATGTAGATGAGCCTCCTAGCTTGATTTGCATGTTTTTGATCCCAAGTTGATTTTTCCCGAGAGTTGACCTTGACTTTGACTTTGACTTTGACTTTCGGGTTGACTTTTTGACTTTGGGATTTTGAAGACCTCTTTTGAATAGGGTCTTGAGTTGTTGATCCCTTGACGAATCTTTTGCTCTTGATATGCTTGTTGAGTCCATTTAGTGTTGCTTTTAAAAGTTTGGTAAAAATACCAAAATATTTATTTTCTCTTTTAAATTTGCTACAAAATCAATAAATCATTAGTAACAAATAATAATCAAATATTTGCTAATCATCAAAACAAGGAGATCGAAAAGTTTGAGTTAACAATCTCCCCCTTTTTGATGATATCAAATATTTGATTATTTTGAAAGGGAAAGAAAAAATTTAAGCAAAGTAAGTTGGATTAGCTCCCCCTTAATGTGTGCAAGAAAAAAAATTTACCTTTTAATTTTACCTTGCATGAAATTGTAAACTCCCCCTCAATTTTTACTTATGATAAAAGGATTAGATACCAAAAAAAAATTTGAGGTGATGCCAAAAAATTAATCAATAGTTGTTCTCCCCCTTTTGATTCATTAAAAAGGGTGGCAAGGAATTCACAAAATATAAAAGAAAAGAGAAAAAAAAATAAAAACAAAGCAACATGCCAATGCATTAAAAAAAAACATAACATCCAAAATAACATTCAACACAACAAACAAACAACAAAAAAGAAAAAAAATAAAACAAAGAGAAAGGACCAACTAACACAAAGTTAAGAGGCATGAAGCCTTTGCACACAACCGAAAAAAAAAAAAAAAAAAGACTAAATAAGCCAAAAAAAATAATGCAAGAACTAGTTTGGTGGGGGGCCAAAGCGATCCATGTATGCCCTCCATTGTGCCATCTCCTCTTGCACATTTGCAAACCCATGAACCATGTCACTCCTCATGGTGTTAATGTCATTGTTGAGGTTGGTGAGTTGTGAGTTGAGATCATTTCTCAAGGTTTGAAATTGGTTGTCAACCGAAGTGTGAAGACGAGTAAAAGCTTCCTCAAGGTTGAATTGGGAAAAAGTAGGCATGGGAGGAGCTTGAGGAGACATCTCTTCTTCTTCTTCTTCTTCTTCTTCACTTTCACTTGCGGGCAAATTAATTTCTTCATCATCACTCTCCAAATCAATTTGCATTCTTTGCCCTCTTTTGGGTGTGAACACCCACTCATTGTTAAGGAATTTGTAACCCATAGCCTTGAAAGTTTTGGATCCTAGAATGTCACTAGAGGTAGGATCATTTTTCTTTTCATGTAGGGTAGGAATTCCTAAGAGAGGAAAAAGGTAGCTAAGAAGAAAACCAAAGGGAAGTGCCTTAATCATATTAGGCTTGTCCACATCAAGTATGAATTTTAAAATAAGATAGCCTAGGTTGATGGGTGTGGTTTTGGCTATAATGAGATGCATGAGTAATTGATCAATGGAATTGATCTCATCTTGGTGGCCACTTCTAGGAGCAAGATTTGCAACAATAAATTTGTGGAGGATTTTAGCCTCTAAAGTGAGTTGGTGTCTTTTTGGTCTCATAATAAAAGGGCCATCACCACAAATATTCCTAGAACACTCATCAAAGTTAAAAATGGCATCATTTTTGAGAGAAAGTTTGGGTTCAAGTAATATGCCACCATTTGGTGCTCCTAACATGTCATTAAGAGATGCTAAATTGAGTTCAAAAGCTACTCCTCTAAGGGTTCCTCTAACACCTAAAGGTTCTAATGTAGGTTTAATACAAGCATAAAAACCTTGAACTAGCCTAGGATACAATGGAGTATTAATTTGAATAAAAGATGTCCATCCTAGGGTATCAAAATGATGACTAAAATCAACACAATCAAGGCTAGGGAGATCACAAATTTTACCTTTGAGAATTTTCCTAGAGGAGAAATCATTGACAAACTTGTTGTGATCTTCATCATTGAAGAAGAGAGTGGGCTCTTGCCTTGCTTTTGCCCTTATTTCTCTTTGTTTAATTGCACTAGCCATTCTCTTGGGAGCTCTTGATGAGGAAGCCATTGAAGAACACACTTCTCTTTTTGTTAATTATTGGAAGATGAGAGTGAGGCTTTGAAAGAGAGAATTTTAGAGAGAAAGAGATGATGGCTGCTGTATTAGGGTTGAAAAAACTGAATGGGGGAAGAAAAATTCGGTGGTAGGGTTTAAAAAGGGAAAAAATCGCATTAAAAAGACAAAACTGCCCCTTTTGCTGATCCTGTGCCATCCGGAATTCCGGATGGTACAACCGGAATTCCGGTTGGTACAGGATCAGCAAAAAAAGTTCCTAAAAATGTGCTAAAAAATCCAATTTTGACCCAAATGACCCCAAACCAATTCTAATACCTTTAATATGATAAAACAAAATTGCTCAAACAAGAAAATCTGAAAAATAATGAAAAATGACGATTTACGGTAAGTTTTTCGAAAATTGCCAAGAAAACTAGAACCGTACCAAAAATGAGTTTTATGCAACGAAATTGAAAAATTCTTTTTCCAGCAGTTTTATAAAATAAAATGTGAGGTGTACAAACTTACGGAATCGAAAAATGTTGAAAAATGAGAGAGTTTGGCAAAAAACACTCTTTTAGGCCTGAAAATCTAAAAATTCAACAAGTGAGGTACCAAAAATTTGTTTCATGCAAATTTCAATCAAGGCAAACCTATAGGCATACTAAATACACTCTATTTCACATATTCAAGCATATAGACACATAAGAAAATCAAATATGCAAAAATTCACATGTTCACTTGTTTAAAAACAAGTCCAAAGTTCACCAAAAATCCACATTTTGACCTATAATTTTAAGTTTTTCAACAAGGAGAGTTCATATAGGTCAAGTATCAATAAATTTTCTCATCTATGCATATAAATCTCATTAATATCATATTTGGAACAATTATGCATAAATAAGTAAGTAAAGAGATATGAAATTTTTCATAGCTAGCAAACCTTATATTTCATTTAAGTTGGTCATGCCTAGCTCTCTTCTAATGAAACTAAATCTCTCATCACTAAGAGGCTTGGTGAATATATCCGCTAATTGGAATTCGGTGCTTACAAAGTCTAGCATAATATCACCTCTTTGGATATGATCTCTAAGGAAGTGGTGCCTTATGTCAATATGCTTGGCTCTAGAATGCAATATTGGATTCTTAGAGAGGTTAATGGTACTAGTGTTATCACACTTTATGGGTGTACATTCAAAATCAATATCAAAATCCTTAAGAGTTTGTTTCATCCAAAGTATTTGTGCACAACAACTACCCGCGGCTATATATTCGGCTTCGGTTGTGGATAGAGCTACCGAGTTTTGTTTCTTGCTAAACCATGACACTAAGGAATTTCCTAAAAAGTGACAAGTTCCACTAGTACTTTTTCTATCCGTCTTACAACCGGCAAAGTCGGCATCCGAGTAGCTAACTATTTCAAAGTTTGAGTTCTTGGGGTACCAAAGTCCTAGATTCATTGTGCCTATCAAGTATCTAAATATTCTTTTAACGGCACTTAAGTGGGATTCTTTAGGACAAGATTGGTACCTAGCACAAAGACCAACACTAAACAAAATATCCGGTCTACTAGCGGTTAGATATAATAAAGAGCCAATCATACCTCGATACTTGGTGATGTCCACATTCTTACCGCTTTCATCTTTGTCCATCTTTATGGATGTGCTCATGGGTGTATTCATGGACTTTGCATTTGCCAAGTCAAACTTTTGAAGGAGATCCTTGATGTACTTAGTTTGACCTATGAATATGCCATCCTTTTGTTGCTTGATTTGAAGTCCAAGAAAAAAGTTGAGTTCTCCCATCATGCTCATCTCAAACTCACTATGCATACACTTAGAAAATTCTTCACAAAGAGCATCATTAGTAGCACCAAAGATAATATCATCAACATAAATTTGTACTATAATAATGTCTTTGGATTTTCTTTTTATAAAAAGTGTATTATCCGCTTTTCCCATTGAAAAACCATTTGAAATAAGAAAAGTGCTTAATCTTTCATACCAAGCTCTAGGAGCTTGCTTTAAACCATATAAAGCCTTTTTCAATTTGTAAACATGGTTAGGGTATTTATGATTTTGAAAACCGGGTGGTTGAGAGACATAAACCTCTTCCATAATGTACCCATTTAAGAATGCGCTTTTTACATCCATTTGGTACAAGATAAAATTCTTGTGGCATGCAAAAGCTAACAACGTTCTAATGGACTCAAGTCTTGCTACCGGGGCAAAGGTTTCCTCATAATCAATTCCTTCTTCTTGATTGTAACCTTGGGCCACTAATCTAGCCTTGTTACGCACAATGACCCCATGCTCATCTACCTTATTTCTATAGACCCATTTTGTTCCAATCACCGATTGATGTGACGGTCTTGGAACTAACTCCCAAACATTATTTCTTATAAATTGATTTATTTCTTCTTGCATAGCTAGAAGCCAAAATTCATCAACTTTGGCCTCTTTAAAATTCTTTGGTTCAATTTGAGAAATAAAAGCAATGAAATTACACAAGTTTCTAAGGGAGTTTCTAGTAGTGACACCTTGAGAAGGATCACCTAGAATTTGGTCTATAGGATGAGCACTTTTGAATTTCCACTCATGTGGAAGGTTAGAGTTCATACCTTGGCTTTCATTTACCTTTTCCACGGGTGGTTCCTCTTTGGGAGTTTGTGAAGGAGCATTGGAAGTCTCTCCAATTTCGAGATTTTGAACCTCATCTCCCAAACCTACAACATCATCATCTAAACTTTTGCTTGTAGGCGGGTTAGTCTCATCAAAAGCAACATGAATAGATTCTTCAACAACATTAGTTCTTTTGTTATAAATTCTATAAGCTTTACTATGTGTTGAATACCCTATAAAAATTCCAACATCGGATTTCGCATCAAATTTTCCAAGGTTGTCCTTGGTGTTTAAAATGTAACATTTGCATCCAAAAACTTTAAAATAGCCAATGTTGGGTTTTCTTCCTTTCCAAAGCTCATAAGGGGTTTTATTCATGTTGGGCCTAATGAAAACACGATTCAAAATATAACAAGAAGTATTGACGGCCTCGGCCCAAAAATATTTTGGTAATGAAATTTCATTTAGCATTGACCTAGCCATTTCTTGAATTGTTCTATTCTTCCTTTCGACAACTCCATTTTGTTGTGGAGTTCTTGGTGCTTAGAAAAGTTATGGTTAAAACCATGTTCATCACAAAACAATTCTAAGGCATCATTGTCAAACTCACCACCATGGTCACTCCTAACGGAGGTAATAGAATATCCTTTTTCATTTTGCACACTTTTACGAAATTTGACAAAGTTTTCCAAAACATCACTTTTAAGAGTCAAGAAAATAACCCAAGTAAATCTTGAAAAATCATCAACAATTACAAATGCATAGTATTTACCACCAAGACTAGCAATTCTAGAAGGACCAAATAAATCAATATGAAGCAATTGCAAAGGTCTAGTAGTTGAAATTTCTTTCTTGGAATGAAAAGATGTTTTAATTTGTTTTCCAAATTGGCATGCATCACAAAGTTTATCTTTAACAAACGGAATAGATGGCAAACCAATAACAAGATCTTTTCTAACCAATTTTGAAATAGAATCCATACTAGCATGTCCTAATCTTCTATGCCACAACCAAGAATTATCATTCATAACGGTTAAACATTTATTTTTACTATCAAAAGAATCAACATCAATAACATACACATTATCCTTCCTTACTCCAAGGAAAATAACTTAATTGGTTGAAACATTTTCAATGGAGCATTTTGAGGATTCAAACACAACACGAAAACCTATATCACATAATTGACTAATACTAAGCAAGTTATGTTTAAGATTATCAACAAGAAGCACATTTTTAATACATGGAGAGTATATGTTACCGATATCACCAATGCCCAAGATTTTTCCTTTTGAATTGTCTCCAAAAGTGACAAAGCCACTTTCCTTACTTTTAAAGCTTGAAAATCTTGATGGATCACCGGTCATATGCTTTGAACATCCACTATCCAAGAACCATAAGCTTTGGCTCTTTCTTGTTGATTCCTACAAAAACAAATTCATTTGTTGGCTTTTGGTACCCATATAACTTTGGGTCCATTCATGTTAGTTCTAGAACCCTTTGGTACCCATTTAGTCTTGCCTAGATATGCAAATTTCTTTACATGACAATAGGAAATAGTATGACCATCTCGGTTACAATATGTGCATGTAAAGTGAAGTAGACTAGATGATTTCACAAAAAAGTTTCTCAAAAATTTTTGTTTCTTACTAGGATCATAACCAATACCATTTTTTGAAAAACCACATGATTGGTTTCCCACCATGAGATCATAGCCTTCCTTACCTCTAGTGAAGGTATATATGTCATTTTTTAGGCTTCTCACATGGGCTTTCAAATCAATAATTTCTTTCTTATGTGAAGCACATGTAGCACATTGAGATTTAGCTATAAGTTCTTTTTCATTTATTTTCAAAATCTCAATTTCTTTTAAAAGCATGTTGGTCTTCTCTCTAAGGGTTTGGTTTTTAACAAGCAATTTACCAAAATCATCAAATAGTTCCTTAAATGAATTAGACAACTCATCATATGACATATCTAAGTTATCATCATCATTTTCGCTATCACAATCATTTTGGTTAGAAATGCTTACCCCATCATCAAGTGCCATCATGCACATGTTTGCCACTTCATTCTTTCCTTCTTCTTCGGAGTCCTCTTCGTCACTATTGAGTCAATCCGCCAACATTGCCCTTCCTTTGTATTTGTTCTTCTTTCTCATTGGACAATCCATCTTCATATGTCCGGGCTTCTTACACTCAAAGCAAATTGGTGGATCATCTTTGCTTTTTCTTTCTTTTGAGTCACTCCCTCTTTGTGGCTTCTTCCCAAAGTTCTTTTTGAATTTCATGAACTTTTTGTATTTCTTAGAGAAGAGTGCCAAGTCCTCCATGTCACTACATAAGCTTTCCTCATCTTCTTCACTAATGGCATGGGAGGATGAAGACTTGAATGCAATAGTCTTCTTTTTCTTCTCAACTTCCTCTTCTTCTTGAGCACTCATGAAAATTTCATGGTTCATGAGTGAGCCAATTAGTTCTTCCAAGGGAAGTGTTGAGAGATCCTTGGCTTCTTGAATGGCAACCACCTTTCCTTGATAAGCCTTGGTGAGACTTCTCAAAATCTTGGTCACCATATCCTTTTGAGTAAGTACCTTGCCAAGAGAGTTCAAACCATTAGTAATTGTAGTGAAGCGAGTATACATATTAGTAATGGTTTCATCCGATTTCATCTTAAAGTTCTCATATTGAGTGGAATAAATTTGAATTTTAGTTTCCTTCATAGCACTAGTTCCTTGATGAGTAACTTCAAGCATTTTCCACATATCATAAGCGGTAGAGGCTTGTTCAATATTTTTAAAAATATCTCTATCCAAACCACATATAAGAGCATATTTAGCTTTAGCATTTTTAGAAAGCATTTTCTTATCATTTTCATCATATGCTTCATAAGTCTTAATTACTTCAACACCATTTATGACATGTTTAGCAACATAAGGACCACTAGATACAATATGCCACAAATCATAGTCAATAGATTGAAGGTAAGTTTCCATTCTAATTTTCCAATAAGGAAAATCTACTCCATTGAAGTATGGTGCTCTATTTGTGCTAAAACCTTCTAACATGTTATTTTGTGAATTACTTGGAAACGCCATGCTCTAGATTGTGAAATCTAATCAAATAATTTGAGCCCCCGTTTCCGATACCAATTGTTAGCCCAAGATATGTTTCCAAGAGGGGGGGTGAATTGGAAATTTAAACTAATTTCGGAAAATTAAAACTTTTAACACAAAATTATGCAATTAGTCAATTAATCAAGTAAAAGCAAGTAGTATGGCAAGCAATATATTAAGACAAATAATTAAACTTGTAAAGTAAAGAGTTTAAGGATTAGAAAATGCAAACTCTCGATTTTTACAAGGTTCGGTAGAACTATGCCACCTACGTCCTTGGTCTTCAAAGCTATGGACCTAGCTTTGAGTTCCAATATCGAGCCAAGTTAACGGGCTTGACTAACCCTTACAACCGGGAAATTTTCACCAAGGTATTTCCAAACCTCTTACAATAGTTTCGCACCCCCGAGGACTATTAACCTCTTTCTCGGATTGTTAAAGTGCCAATCTCACTATTTCCGGGTTGTTTACAAAACCGGTGCCAACCTCACCTCAATCACAATATGGAAATGTGTTCGATATACAAGCTAAAATCACTCTAGAAATATGAGGATACAATGGAAACCTAGAGTGAAAAGCAAGCACACTTAAGATGAATAAAATCAAATTTTGGCTCAAAGTGTGTGAAATGTGTTGGTTTGGATTTCAAACTTAGAAGCTCCTTAATCTCACTTAGATAGGTTAGATATATGTAATAAATGCTCAACCAACTTATTTTTTGAAAGAAAAATCGAGTTTATATAGTGTTTGATAAAAAACTAGCCGTTTATAGCCGTTAGCACGTTTCCCGAGGTGAGGTCAGCCATGAACCGGAAGTCCGGATGGGAACCGGAATTCCGGATTGATTACAACCGGAATTCCGGTTGCCAACCGAATCGGATGGCCGACCAAAGGGCAAAAGTGCCATTTTTTGGGACTTAAACGCGCATAACTTCTTACTCGATTATCCGATTTCAGAAATTCCAACTTTGTTCTCTTAGTTAAACAAAATGTGATTTAGAAATTCAATCAAAAATTTTTTTGAACTATCGTGTGAGAAAACTTGTTGCACAAGTTAGTGAATGGGCCAAAATTCAAATTTATAAAAACTTAGTGTGCTATGCAAATCACTTTAACAAGACTAAAGTAGATTTATACCATTTAATTTTGAGTAGTCTTGATGTAGATGAGCCTCCTAGCTTGATTTGCATGTTTTTGATCCCAAGTTGATTTTTTCCCGAAAGTTGACCTTGACTTTGACTTTGACTTTGACTTTCGGGTTGACTTTTTGACTTTGGGATTTTGAAGACCTCTTTTGAATAGGGTCTTGAGTTGTTGATCCCTTGATGAATCTTTTGCTCTTGATATGCTTGTTGAGTCCATTTAGTGTTGCTTTTTAAAGTTTGGTAAAAATACCAAAATATTTATTTTCTCTTTTAAATTTGCTACAAAATCAATAAATCATTAGTAACAAATAATAATCAAATATTTGCTAATCATCAAAACAAGGAGATCGAAAAGTTTGAGTTAACAAATTGTAGGTTTAATTTTAAATTTTATTTTTTTTTTAAATTTCGAATTTTCAAATTTTTTTTTAAATTTTCGAAAAATTATTTTTTAATTAATTAATTATTTCGAAATTAAAAAAAAAAATTAATTTAAAATTAAATAAATCCTACATCCAACTATCCAATTAACCTTGTTGCAGGAGTATGTGTTTTAGCTTATGTGTAAGTTTTCAAAACCTATTATTACTTGATTGCAAATAGCCATGGTTACTTTTTGCCAGATCTAATGATCTGATGGCTCCCTTGGTCAAGATAATAATTTGTAACAGGTATAATTTACAATCTTCTTTCATCTGTGTATGACCTAGCAACATGATAGGACCCATCCAAAGTGTGCATGTGTGAGCCTATGTGTTTAATTTGATTATAGATACATATAGGTTGTTGTTGCTAAAATAAATTATCATAGTTCTTGATAGAATTTATTTAGGCCCATTTAGTTATTGGGCTTATTCAATTAATAACAGTTGTTCTTATTAAGGTTAAATTCCTCTCTTTTGGGCCTTGTGTGAGAGTTGGGAGCCATAGAAGTGGGTACGACATACTGAACCCAGCACCCCCTCACATGAACCACCCCAATTGTGAAGGCCCATTTGCCTGATTTGAACAACTGTACTAGATTAATTAAACTAGTTTAACCTAATAAAATTGATTAGCAACATAATTAATTTCATTTATTTTGAAATTAATTTAAGAAAATTATAGTTTAAAGAATTCTTTATTCTAAGCTAAACTATATGTATTTTCTTGTATTTAATTAAATATAGAATTATAACCATCTAGATTCTTTCTGGAACTTAATTTAAATTTTTCATTAAATATTCTTATTTAAGTTGATATTTAGTTATCTACAACTAACCAACTTAAATCTGAATATCTTTTGAATTTCAAATTTCAAAATTAAGTTGAGGAATTTTAGGCATTGGTTATTAAGATTCTTTAGATATTTTTTTTAAGTTAATATCTTTTTGAATATTAACTTAAAATGGAATATTTTCAAATTAAGTGGTTACAACTTAATTTTTGATATTTAATTAAATTTAAATTTGAAAAATATTTAAGTTCTAGATTTTTTCTAATACAACTTAAATTAGATATTTTTTCAAATTTTGTGGAAAAGATACTTAGTCAAATAAGATATTTTCTAGATAGTTATTTCTAGACTACTTATTATTTCTAATATTAAATAGGAAACTATTATAAATTGTGAAATTAATTATTTAATTAATTTTGGTA
This sequence comes from Cannabis sativa, assembly GCF_029168945.1. Classification (NCBI taxonomy): domain Eukaryota; kingdom Viridiplantae; phylum Streptophyta; class Magnoliopsida; order Rosales; family Cannabaceae; genus Cannabis; species Cannabis sativa. The sequence continues at coordinate 48,379,888 of NC_083602.1, read as the reverse complement.
CAATTTATTTTAAGTATATTTTTCCTAGTATTAAACTAGAAATTAATAATTAAGCCTTCTCTACACTTAATTATTTATTTCTTAAATTTAATACATTTAATTAATTTGAAAATTAAATATCTATGTTGATTTTTATCATCATACTTAAAAATTTCTTTTTCATGACATTTAATTAAATAGAAAATTATTTTTAGTTGAAATTTAATTTTTCAACTAAATTTAAATAATTTTCAAAATATATTTTTTCTTTATTTTATTAATCAATTTTTCGAAATTGCATTTCTTAAATGCTAGAATTTCGAATTTTATCTTGAAAAATAGATTAAGTTGTAAATTAATTATTTTAATTAATTCTTGGATCAACTTAAATCAATGATTTTTTCATTTATTGATTAATTTAAATAAATTGAATTAAAGTATATTATTAGAAATTGAATTAATTAGTCAAAGGAAAATCTAGATAGATGATATTTTTGCTTGAAGTATTTTTCTAGTGTATTTAATTAAATAGAAAATTAATATTTAAGTTGATTTTCATCATCATACTTAAATATTTGAAATTTTTCTTATATATTTAATTAAATAGGAAAATTATATTTTTTGTTGTAAATTAATTTTATTAATTAATTTTGGTCCAACTTTAAATTAGAATAATTTTTCCAGGATTTATTTTTTATTTTAATATGCATTTTTTCGAAAATTGTATTCTTATATACTTTAATTTTTCGAAATGCAATATATATTTATAGAAAATTAAATTTGAGTTGTAAATTAATTTAAATTAATTTTGTAACAACTTAAATTGAATATTTTTCTAAATATTTATTGGAAATTATTACTAAGATGGAAATAATTCATGTTATTTTCATATCCATCTAAGTAAAATTTATAAATATTAAATTAAAATTTATATTTGGAATTTTTCATTCTAAATTGGAAATTTTAATTAAATAAATATATATTTAAAATAAATAGAATAAATAAAGAGAATCAAAGAAAATACAACTCACTTTAAATAATGAGCTTGATTATTATTAAGATATTCGATCTCCATTGTTGGTCTTACAAAAGTTAAATATTTTCAATATAACCTCGAGACGCTAGACTTCGTCCCCCTATGGATGGTTATTCGTTGAACGCATTTAACACCGTAAGATTTCATTTGATAAGTGTTTTGTAAGTTTTTGTCTCTATTAGACTCTCCCCTACGATGACTACTTAGAGATAAACTTATGAAACATGAAACAATGGTGGAAGCTCATAAAATGAGAATAACTTTGACTCTCGCCTACCGGGACAACGTTGGATTCTTATTTTGATCGAATAAAAGGTTGCTAGAATGGTTTCTATTAGAGATGAGCTGAAAACTCTATTCAATAAATGATGCTTTGACTCTCGCCTACCGGGACACTGTATCAGTTTGTTGAAAACCTTGGAAATTATTTAGGATTGTATGTTTTAGTATTTTCACTATTCATTCCTACTTGCTATATGTTTATAATTTCTGAATTGTGTATGAATTTATATTGAACCATGTTATTTTCTGTTATTAAGTTGTAGTTTAATTTCGAATCTTCATTGTTGGTCTAACATGTTTGTTTATCTAATGAGATAAATTCCTAGTGGATTTTCACCATTAGACATACATAATAGTGTAAGATCTCGAAAGATAAATATTGTATATGCGACATCTAGCTGTTCATCAATTGATGACACCTAAGACTAGTATTTTTACGATATGAAACAAGAAGATTACATAAATAGGATTACTTTGTCTTTCGCTAATCGAAGCATCGTTGGATTCTTATTTATAAACGAAATTATCCTAATTCCTCTTAGCTTATTCATTTCGAATTAGCTCCATAATATATCATTGGATGAATGGTCTATAAATCATTTCATGTCATTATATTTTCTCTTAAGAAATTAAATGACGTATATGATTATAATCCCGAAATTCTATTCCCAATTGATATGAATCCTCAATCTTAGAAATCTCCTACTTGTATGGGCAAATCTGACTTAGAGTTTGTATTAGTAGTGGTGGTCCAAGAAAGAATTACTCATTATATTTGGTTGAATTTAAGTCTTTGACTTTAATTTTAGAATCCAAACAGAAATTTTCTTATATTTCTAATTCCAGAATACAATACAGTTACACTTTCTCAAGTGTTTAATATCCATCTTTTATTAATGGATTCAAACTGTATGGAATATGAGTTAGGTATTCTGTGACCAGGATCCACTTGCACTATTCTAAGAACTCTTTGATGTAACTAAACCTATGTCATCAAAAGACTCTACCACATTTTTTTTTAATCTATGGCATTTGTATCTTGTTCATAGTGGATTTGACAAGATCAATCTCTGCAAAGAGTTAATATGCCTATATCCACTGAAAGTAGTTCATCTCATTCGCAGATGGATGTACATTCAGGGGTGGATATGAGTTTTTCGTTGTATTCTTAAAACGATCACTCTAGATTATACCTTATGCAAAGAAATTTGAAATGTTTGAAAAATTTATTAAATTTCTAGCAATGGTTAAAACCATTAAGGTAAGTGGTTAAAGATCTTGCGAACTGATAGGGGTGGAGAAATAGTTAGTTCATATGCAGTTCAAAGATCATTAAATTGATTTTTGAATTATATCCAAACTTACCTCCCCAGAAATTTCGAGTTGCATGTTGATGATTAGTTACTAGTCGTTGCCTAATTCCTTCTATGGTAATACAATTTCAGAATGATGTAATGGTTGTATACTTAATGTAAATCATTCCTAGATTCATGGATGACCTAATCAAAATCTTAAGAAAAGCTAGAACTGTTAACCATGTTTTCTTAGCTATTCTAAGTGATTAGGGGTGGACCATCCCATTGTCAATAGATAAGAAAGTGGTTGTTCAAACAAATACTACTTTTCTAAGAAAATGACTAAGTCTGAAAACAAGTAGCAAATAAAGGAGATATTTAATTCTTGATTCCAAAAGTGTTCTATCATCTTATATAACATATGATGATCCCACTGCCTCTGTTGTCTTGTCACAACCAAAGAGGTTAATGCCATTTAGTTTTCTTCGACATAATTCACGGTACCTTGTCGTAGTGGGAGAGTTTCTAGGAACTCACCTTCTTATGACTTGGGAGACACTAGTGATTAAAATCCATTGTGAGTTTAAACAAGTAATGGATTGTCAAGATAAGAAACTAAGAAGAAAAGCCAATAGAACTATGGTTTAATCCATTCACATGGAGTAACCTAAAGTTTTCTATTACAAGGAAATAAAAGGAAATTTTAGTTAATAAGTCTATTCTATGGACCTAACAAAACTTCATGTTCCTAGTATTATAGGTTTAAAGTTATCTAAACCTATGGCTTGTGGTATACCTGGTAATTACTTACTCTAATGCAAGCAACTTACTTTAGTAAGATGCTGAAGCATTTTCTTTCTAATGGCAATCTATAGAAGCTTCACAACTTCTTAGACATAGATTTTATTTATCTAAGGAAAAGTCTTAACTATTCCAGAAAAGATAAAGCCATGAAAGAATTTCTTATATCAACAGTGAGAGGTCTTAGATATGCTTTTGTATGCCTTAGACCAGACACCTGCTGTTGAGTGGGAGTAATGAGTAGGTATCAGATTAATCCAGGAGAAGAACATTGGAAGACAATCAAGTAAATCTTAAGATAAAGAAGAGGAACTATATGTTTGTCTATAAGGGTGTGTTTAAAACTCTTAGACTACACCATATCAGATTTCGAAATTTGCCTTTGTGCTAGTAAATCTTTCTGATAAGATGGTGGTTACTCTGGGGGTGGAATAGTGATTTTGGAGAAGTGTAAAAACCTATCTGAAGTCTCTAGGTCTACCAGAGAGAGACTGAATGTTAAAGCTGCAGGAAAGGTACTTATTCAGTCTAAGGAAAGTTCTATACATCTTTGGCACCATTCCAAATTGCCTTAAACTACTAGTGTTAATTTCCTGATTAACCAAAAGTAGTTGCCAAAGGTATGTATAGAATCCAGTATCCCAAGAGAGTAGACATATAGAGAGGAATTTCACATTATCAATGATTTTGTGATTAAAGGAAGAGTAATAGTGGAGAAAAGGTTGTGGTTAATTCAACCTTTCAGATCCTATTACGAGGAGTTTACTACTACTACACTTGATTTGTATATCAAGGTGTTGAGATTATTTGAAACGCACTTTTTTGTTTTATATTAGTGCAAGTGGGAGTTTGTTGGGTTTTATGCCCTAAATAAAACTCATTTCAATATAATCAGATTTACTTATTAATATAGATCAGAAATAACATTTAATGTTGCATGGTTCACATGATTTATTTCATGATTATATTTACATAATGTATAAATTCATCTGAAACCCTTTTCACATACTTGATCCTGTTTATTGTGCCGTCAACACATTAGAAAGTAAACATGACTATGTGAATAAAGTTTCCTAGATTTATCAGACACAGGGTTTTACTGATATGATAATCTACAACAAGAGTTTACTTGTATTTGGAGAAATACTATGTTCTTTCCAGAACATTGGTTAAAGTAAATCTCAGGTTGGATGCATGGAGTATGCATCAGAAGGGACCGATATTGAACTTTGACTTAGATTTAATTAAACTTACCGTAAAATCTATTCAAGTCAATATCGCCTAGTTGATCCTAGATCAAATGATCTTAATCCTGTTATGATTAGGCTCAATCTTGAAAGGCTATTCGTGTTCTTTGATTTGTTAGTTAAGCCTACTTTTAGGTCAGGGTGATACGTACTTTTTGGGAACACGGTAGTGCAATTGAGTGGGAGCGCTAGCATAAACATGGAATCTATAGCTTCTATCTGGCGAATAGTAAGCAAAGGATGATCTCCTTCGAGCTTGACCAAACGAACATAAATGGTGGAGTACTCATTTCACATAAGCTGAAATATCATTTATACGGGGTCAAGTGTTTTAAGGAATAAATATATTGTAGGGTGTAACGGTAATTTAATCCCTTTACAGTGTAGATCATTCATATAGAGGATCATTGATCACATTAGGATTATAACAATGGATAACTAATGATGTGTCTATATGGTGGAACATATAGAGCATTCTATATACTGAGAGTGCAATTCTAAGTTCTATGCGTGGATTCAACGAAGAATTAATAAGTTAGTGAATTTTAGTGCTAAATTCTTGATCTACTTATTGGAAGCTCGGTTATATAGACCCATGGTCCCCCCACTAGTTGAGATAATATTGCTTGTAAGACTCATGTAATTGGTTTTGATTAATCAATTATAATTCTCAAATTAGACTACTTCTATTTGTGAATTTTTCACTAAGTAAGGGCGAAATTGTAAAGAAAGAGTTTATAGGGGCATATTTGTTAATTATGATACTTTGTATGGTTCAATTAATGAATATGATAAATGACAATATTATTTAATAATTATTTATAGTTATTAAATAGTTAGAATTGGCATTTAAATGGTTGAATTAGGAAATTGGCATTTTTGAGAAAATCAGATACAAAAGGTGTTAAAATTGCAAAATTGCAAAAAGCAAGGCCCAATCCACTAAGTGTATGGCCTGCCACTTTTGTAGGAAATTTAAACTGATATTTTCATTATTTTAATGCCAAATAATTCAAACCTAACCCTAGTGGAATGCTATAAATAGATAGTGAAGGCTTCAGGAAAATTACACTAAAATTTTCTATTTTTCCTTCAGAGAAAAACCTGAGCCTTTCTCTCTCCCTATCTTTAGCTGCCACTTCTTCTTTCTCTTCCCTCTTGAAATTTCGAAATTTCTTAGTGTATGAGTAGTGCCCACACACAGCAAGTGATACCTCAATCATAGTGAGGAAGATCGTGAAGAAAGATCATCAGCAAAGGAGTTTCAGCATAAAAGATTCAGAGAAAGAGATCCAGGTTCAGATATTGATAATGCTCTGCTACAGAAAGGAATCAAGGGCTAGATATCTGAACGGAAGGAGTCATTATATTCCGCTGTACTCAATGTAAGGTTTCTTTAACTTTATATGTGTTTAATTTATCGTTTTAGAAAGTTCTTATTTAGGATTTTAATAAACATACTTGTGAGTAGATCTAAGATCCTGGTAAAATAATATCCAACAAAATGACCAAACGTTCTTTCTCTGCGAAGGGAGAGCGTGCCAAAGAACCCCTAGGGTTAGTGCATTCAGATGTTTGCGGACCGCTGAATGTAAAAGCCAGAGGAGGTTATGAGTATTTCGTCACTTTCATTGACGATTTCTCTAGATATAGTTTTCTTTACCTAATGCAAAAGAAATCTGAAACGTTTGAAAAGTTTCAAGAATTTCATGCTTTGGCTCAAAACAATTTAGGTAAAACATTAAAGATCTTGCGAACTGATAGGGGTGGAGAATATATGGATATGCAGTTCAAAGATCATTTAATTGAACTTGGAATTGAATCCCAATATACTGCCCCAAGCACTCCACAGCAGAATGGAGTTGCAGAAAGAAGAAATCGCACTCTCTTAGAAATGGTTAGGTCTATGCTGAGTTATTCAACTCTGTCTACGTCCTTCTGGGGATATGCTATTCAAATGGCAAACGACATTTTAAATGTTGTTCCATCTAAAGCAGTCCCTAAGACACCCGTTGAACTATGGAATGGTCACACACCTAGTTTGCGCCATTATAGGATTTGGGGGTGCCCTGCTCACGTCTTAAGAAAGAAAGAAGGCAAACTGGAATCGCGAACTGAAGTTTGCATGTTTGTCGGAAATTCTAAAGAGAGTAGGGGTGGACTATTCTATAGTCACAAGGATAACAAAGTGTTTGTTTCTACAAATGCTACTTTCCTTGAAGATAACTATATGAAAGACAACAAACCGAAAAGTGAAATTGTATTAGAGGAAATGCTCACAGATACTGTTCCTTCAAATGTACCATCTTCTTCTACTCAAGAAGAGGAACATCCCACTCCCTCAGTTGTAGCAACTGAGAAAACTACTACTAAAGCTCCTGTTCAGAAGGTCACCGCTCCTCGTCGTAGTGGGAGGGTTTCTACAAAACCATCTCGTTATGGCTTGGATGGTGAAATCAATATGGTCATTGGTGACGGTATTGATGACGACCCATTAACCTATAAACAGGCAATGGCAAGTCCGCAACGGAAGCAATGGTCAGCCGGTATGGATTCAGAAATGGATTCCATGAAAAAGAACAAAGTCTGGGAATATGTAGAACCACCTGATGATTTTCGTCCAATTGGATGTAAATGGGTCTACAAGAAGAAAAGAGGTGCTGGAGGCGAAGTCGAAACTTTCAAAGCTAGACTGGTCGCCAAGGGTTATACCCAAAGAGAAGGTGTGGACTATGAGAAAAATTTTAGTCCGGTTGCCATGCTCAAATCCATCCGAATTCTTCTCTCCATAGCTGCCGCTTTAGATTATGAAATTTGGCAAATGGATGTCAAGACAACCTTTCTTAATGGGCTTCTTGAAGAAACCATCTATATGGAGCAACTAGAAGGTTATGTTCTTCCTAGGCAGGAGAATAAAGTTTGCAAATTAAATAGGTCCATATATGGACTTAAGCAAGCTTCTCGCTCATGGAATAAAAGGTTTTATGAGATCATCAAAACCTACGGCTTTCATCAGAATGAAGATGAACCTTGTGTTTACCAACTCAAGGAAAACCAAGTAGTAGTATTCCTGGTCCTTTATGTTGATGACATTTTGATCATTGGAAACAATGTCAAGAAAATGACTCACATCAAGGAGTGGCTTGGCACTCAATTTGACATGAAAGACTTGGGTGAGGCAGCCTACGTTCTTGGCATTCAGATTGTCAGAAACCGAAAGAACAGATCCCTTGCTCTCTCTCAAATAGCTTACATTGACAAAGTTCTAGAGAGATTTTCCATGACCAATACCAATGGGGCAAACATGCCCTCTAGACATGGTATCCGTCTATCTAAGGAACAGTGTCCTACTGATCCTCAAGAGATAGAAGACATGGCAAAAATTCCTTATGCTTCTGCAGTTGGAAGTCTAATGTATGCTATGCTATGCACTAGACCTGACATCTGCTATGCAGTTGGAATCGTGAGCAGGTATCAGTCAAATCCAGGACGGGTACATTGGAATGTTGTTAAGTATATTTTGAAATACTTAAAGAGTACAAGAGATTATGTATTAGTCTACAAGGGAGGTGCTTTAAATAACTTAGGCTATACAGACTCAGATTTCCAGGGATGTCTTGAAGACAGGAAATCTACATCTGGGATGGTGTTTACTCTTGGGGGTGGAGCAGTGGTTTGGAGAAGTGCTAAACAAACTGCGATTTCGGATTCTACCATGGAGGCAGAATACATAGCTGCGGCTGAAGCAGCTAAAGAGGTTGTCTGGCTTAGGAAGTTCTTCACCAGTCTCGGTGTAGTTCCTGGAATGGAAAGGACTCTAGTCCTGCTTTGTGATAACACTGGAGCTATAGCCAATAGTAAGGAACCTCGGAGCCACAAGAGAAATAAGCATATAGAAAGAAAGTATCATATTATCAGAGAATATGTGGCAAGAGGGGATGTACTGTGGAGAAAGTGGATACGCAGGATAACTTGGCTGATCCATTCACCAAAGTCTTGGCAGTAACTTCATTCGAAAAGCACCGTCAGAATTTAGGATTAATTGAAATCTACTGATTTGTTTTATATTAGTGCAAGTGGGAGTTTGTTGGGTTTTATGCCCTAAATAAAACTCTGTTTCAATGTAATCCAGATTATTCAATATCAATAAAGTAACAGAAGTAATTTTTCATTCACTTGTGTATGTTTTGGTTCACTTAATCAATTGCTTGTCTATTTGATTTATAAATTCATCCAAACCCCTTTTCACATACTTGATCATGTTTATTGTGTTGTCAACACAGTGGAAAATAAACATGACTATGTGAATAAAGTATTCCTAGATTTATCAGAACACAGGGTTTTACTGATATGATAATCTACAACAGAGTTTACTTACATTTGGAGAAATGTTATGTTCTTTCCAGAACATAGGTTAAAGTAAAGCTCAGGTTGGATGCATGGAGTATGCATTGGAATGGACCGATATTGAACTTTGAATTAGATTTTGAAACTTACCGTAAACATCTATTCAATTCAATATCATAAGTTGATCCTAGATCACATGATCGAAATCCTGATATGGTTAGGCTTAATTTCAAGAGTATTATTCGTGTTCTTTGATTTGTTAGTTAAGCCTAATCTTTTGTCTGGGCAATACATACATTTTGGGAACACGGTAGTGCGATTGAGTGGGAGCGCTAACATAAATATGGAATCTATAGCTTCTATCTGGCGAATAGTAAGCAAAGGGTGATTTCCTTCGAGCTTAACCAAACGAGATAAATGATTGAGTACTCATTTCACTTAGTTGAAATATCATTTATACAGGGTTAAGTGTTTTAAGGATAAAATACATTGTAGGGTGTTACGGTAATTTAGTCCCTTTACAGTGAAAATCATCCATATAGAGGATCATTGATCACATTAGGATTATAACAATGGATAACTAATAATGTGTCTATATGGTGGAACATATAGAGCATTCTATATACTGAGAGTGCAATTCTGAGTTCTATGTGTGGATTCAACGAAGAATTAATAAGTCAGTAAATTTAAGTGGTAAATTCTAGATCTGCTTATTGGAAGCTCGGATATATAGACCCATGGTCCCCTCACTAGTTGAGATGATATTACTTGTAAGACTCATTTAATTGATTTTAATTAATCAATTAAAAATTCTCAAGATAGACTTGTCTATTTGAGAATTTATCACTTATTAAGGGCAAAACAGTAAATAGAGATTTTGAAGGGCATATTTATTAATTAGGAAACTTTAATTAGTTTCATTATTAATAAAATAAATGACAATATATTATTTGATAATTAATTTTAATTATTAAATAATTAGATTTGACATTTATGTGGTTGAACAAAGGAATTGGCAGTTGTTGACAAAACAAGAAACTATCAGTGTAGGAAAAGGAAAGTTGGAAAAGTGGCAAGCCTTGTTTCCACAATGCCTAGGCCGGCCACTTAGCTTCCTTTTCTCTTTGATTTTTTCAATTCCAAATGTCAATCATAGCCCTGGGTGGTCTTCTATAAATAGAAGGCAAAGGCTTCAGAGTTGAACACAACTGTACAACCTTTTCACAACATTATTCTGAAAGAATTTTCTCTCAGAAAATTCTCTCTGAGCCGCCACCCTCTCTCTCTCTTCCTTCACTGTTTCGAAAAGTATAAGTGCTAGAGTAGTGCCCACACACATCAAGTAATACCTCAATCATAGTGAGGAAGGCTGTGTAGAATTCAGAAACAACAAAGAAGGACTATCGGGCTCAGATCTTGATTATACTCTGCCACAAAAAGGAATCAAGGGTTAGAGATCTGAGTGGGAGGAGACATATATTCCGCTACAATCACTGTAAGATTTCTGATACTCTTATGTGTTTAATTTCCTATCGTTTTAGAAGTTCATATTTAGGTTGTTAAATCAACATACTTGTGAGTAGATCTAAGATCCTGGTAAAATAACTTCCAACAGTAAGTTACATGATTAAAACCCTAGTCCCGAGAAATCTAAAACCAAAACCCCAGGTTCTGCTATGCTCTTAATGGGTTATTCTAACTCTGGAAATGGGGAAACACCCAACCGAGGCATCGAAAAGGCAAAAATTGAGAAAATGAAAGGCCCGGGGAACACTGCCAAAACCGGCTAGCCGGTTTTTGTGGCACTGCAAACCGGCTAGCCGGTTTGCACCAGTTTTCCCCAAACTTTTCATTTGTTGCTCAATTCTTCACCAATTTCCATGAAACCTTCCAGAGCTCCTTTTCAATGCATAAACAATAAAACCCAGCCAGTATTTCACAGAAAAACACACCAAATCAATTTATGTCATTAAAGCTCAAAGCTTTGAACTAAATGTTCAAAGTTGCATACAATAAATATCAAACACTAAAACCAGCTGCTAGGAGTTAAAATCAACTCAAAGAAACTCTAAAATTCGAACCCTAAACCTATCTTAACCTAACAACCCTCATTATTCAAAAACATAATCTCAAATCAAGAAAAAGCTTAAAAAACAAAGAAGGGTTCCATTAGGGCTTACCTTAGCTTCAATCTCCCAAGGTTTCTTTGCTGAAAAACACTAAAAATCAGCAGCTCTTCCCATTGATCTTGCTGGTTTCGAAATGAGAGAGAAGGAAAGGAGAGAGTTCTTCAATTTTTTTGTCTGTTCTCTTAATTTCATTAAATGAGATAAATGATAAGGGAAAATCAATTTCCCTTGCTGAAAAAATCAGCTTGCTAGGTGTCAAAAAGCTAGGCAGCCACCTATTCCCTATTTACCCAAATGACAAAAATGCCCTTAAAGTTATAACTTGGGTATTTCTAAAGCTAGGGGTAAAATGGTCAATTTCCATAACCCCGCTCAATCCCGATAATTTATTTCCTCAAAAATATTTTCCACTAAGAAATAAGGTTCTAAACTTACCCATGTGATCAAACTAGCCATCCATCGCATTTTCCGTTGTCGCCGAGCAAAAATTACAAAAATAACATATTTCACATATAAGCTAAATAATACCCCTAGAGTTTGATAAAATCTCCGGAAATTGAGAAATTATAACTCTAATATTTATTTCTAAATATTGGGATCCATAATTAAATAAATTCGCAAATAATAATAAAATAATAAAAATTAGTGCTAATTTCCTTTACTAATCCAAATTACTAAAGCGGTTATTACAATTATCCCCCCGTTAATAGGATTTCTTCCTCGAAATCTAACCTGAATAGCTCTGGATGTTGAGTCCTCATATCTGACTCCAATTCCCAGGTGGCTTCTTCCACCTTACTCTTCTTCCAAAGCACCTTAACCAGTGCAATAGTCTTGTTCCGAAGAACTTTTTCCTTTCTATCCAAAATCTGTACAGGTTGCTCTTCATAAGATAAGTCTGGTTGTAGTTCAAGGGCTTCATAACTCAAGACATGGGTCGGGTCTGACACGTATTTCCTCAACATAGAGATGTGAAATACGTCATGAACAGGCAATAACGCTGGTGGTAAGGCTAGCCGATACGCTACCTGCCCGACCTTCTCGAGTATCTGAAATGGCCCAATGAACCTAGGACTTAACTTACCCTTCTTCCTGAAGCGCCTAATTCCCTTCATTGGTGAAACCCGCGGGAAAACATGTTCCCCTGCCTGAAATGTAACATCTCTTCGCTTTGGATCAGCATAACTTTTCTGCCTGCTTTGAGCAGCACGCATCCGAGCCTTGATCTTATCAATTGCTTCATTGGTCCTCTGCAATAACTCTGGACCCAAGTACTTCCTTTCTCCCGTCTCGTCCCAATGAATAGGAGAACGACATTTTCTACCATATAACATCTCATAGGGAGCCATCCCTATGGTACTCTGGTAACTATTGTTGTAGGAGAATTCAATTAAAGGCAAGTACTTACTCCATGAACACTCAAAGTCCATAACACAGGCTCGCAGTAAGTCTTCCAGTATTTCAATGGTTCTTTCTGAATGACCATCAGTCTGAGGGTGAAAGGCTGTGCTAAACTTTAACTTGGTACCCATAGCCTTCTGAAGACTCACCCAAAACTTCGATGTAAACTTTGGATCTCTATCTGACACAATAGATTTAGGGGCTCCATGGAGACGAACTATCTCCTTCACATACAATTAAGCGTACTGATCCACTGAATATGTAACTTTCACTGGTAGAAACTGAGCTGATTTTGTGAATCTGTCCACGATGACCCATACTGAATCATACACTCCCGTAGTTCTAGGCAATCCTGTTACAAAGTCCATTGCAATGTCGTCCCACTTCCATTCAGGAAGGACTAAATGTTGCAGTAATTATGTCGGCCTTTGATGTTCAGCCTTGATCTGCTGGCAGGTTAAACATTTGGACACGTAGTCCACCACATCTCTTTTCATCCCATACAACCAGAAGTAGGGTTTTAAATCCTGATACATTTTGGTGGTTCCCGGATGCAATGAATAAGGTGTGGTATGAGCTTCATCAAGTATCTCTTTCTTAAGCTCATCAACATTAGGAACACAAACTTGAGCTTTGTATAACAACATTCCACTATTCGAGACTGAAATGTTTTTAGGCCGACCCGCCATTACCTCATCTTGAACCTTAACTAGCTCATGATCTTCTAGTTGTGCCTTTCTGATTCTCTCCAACAGATCAGATTGGAGTGTCAAATTATGAAATTTCCCAACCACGAACTCAATCCCTGCACTAACTATTTCAGAGGCTAGTTGAGGGGCTATCAAAACCGTGGTACAAACTTGCCCGGGACATTTTCTGCTTAAAGCATCGGCCACAACATTGGCTTTCCCGGGGTGATACAGAATTTCACAATCGTAGTCCTTAACCAATTCCAACCACCTTCTCTGCCTCATATTCAAATCTTTCTGGGTGAAAAAGTATTTGAGACTGTTATGATTAGTATAAATCTCGCACTTTTCACCGTAAAGATAGTGCCGCCATATCTTTAAAGCAAAAACCACAGCAGCAAGCTCTAAATCATGAGTTTGATAGCTCTGCTCATAATCTTTCAATTGACGAGAGGCATAGGCTATGACTCTATCAGCTTGCATCAGAACACATCCCAGACCCTGTCTGGATGCATCACAGTACACCACAAATTTCTCTTGATCTGATGGCAAAGCTAACACCGGAGCAGTTATCAAACGTTGCTTCAACTCCTGAAAACTTGTTTCACATTTATCTGACCACACAAATCTCTAATTTTTCTTGGTCAATTCGGTTAGGGGCATAGAAATTTTAGAAAATCCTTCGACGAAACGCCAAAAATACCCTGCTAAACCAAGAAAACTTCAAACTTCCGTTACAGACTTTGGCCTCGGCCAATGCTTCAATGATTCTACCTTGTTTGGATCAACGATAATTCCATTCTTTCCAACAATATGACACAGGAAAGACACCTCAGACAACCAGAATTTGCACTTTTTAAACTTTGCGTACAGCTTGTGATCCCTAAGTCACTGTAATACCATTCGAAGATGATGCTCGTGCTCCTCTTCTGACTGAGAGTATACAAGAATGTCATCGATAAACACTATAACGCAGTTATCGAGGAAATCCTTGAATACCCTATTCATGAGATCCATAAAGGCTGGAGGAGCATTAGTCAATCCGAATGACATTACCAGAAACTCATAGTGCCCATATCTGGTTCTAAAAGCAGTCTTCGGTATGTCTTCCTCTCGAATTTTGAGTTGATGATAACCAGACCGTAAATCAATCTTCGAAAACACTGTCTTTCGCTGAAGCTGATCGAACACATCATCGATTCTGGGCGACGGGTACTTGTTCTTAATCGTCAGCTTATTTAGTTCCCGAAAATCGATACACATTCTGAGGGAACCATCCTTCTTTTTCACGAAGAGAACCGGAGCTCCCCAGGGCGATACACTGGGTCGGATAAACCCAATGTCAAGCATCCCCTGAAGTTGCAACTTAAGCTCCTTGAGTTCTGCTGGAGCCATCCTGTATGGAGCTTTAGAAACAGGTTCGACTCCAGGTGCCAGATCAATTACAAAATCAATCTCTCGCTGTGGCGGCAATCCCGGCAACTCCTCGGGAAACACATCGAGAAAATCTTTCACCACCCTGACTTCCTCAGGCCCAAATATTTCAGGTCTGCTGGAGTCAAATACCACTGCTAGAAATCCTACACAGCCACTGCATAGTAAATCCCTAGCCCTTAATACAGAAATAACCGGTATCCGAGACCCCTGAACTGATCCAACATAAACAAATGGATCTTCACCTTCTGGCTGGAAAATCACCATTTTCCGCCTACAATCTATACTTGCCGAATACTTAGACAGAAAATCCATTCCCAGTATAATATCAAACTCAGTTAATTTCAATTCTATGAGGTCAGCGCTCAACTCCCTATCTTCGACCCTAATCGGCATAGACCTAATGCGCCTATTAGAGATAACCAATTCCTCGCTAGGCATTAGGGTTCCAAACCCTCTTTCTAAAATATCACAAGGCCTACCCAAAAGATCAATTACTCTTGTAGCTACATATGAGCGTGTAGCTCCCAAATCAAATAAAACTGTAAACAAGGAGTTATTGACGAGAAGCTGAACTGTCACAACAGAAGGACTGGCTGCAGCATCAACTTGGGTGAGCGAACACTCGAGCAGGAACCGGTTTCACCTCAGCTTTCCGCTTCTCTTTCTTTGCCTGGGGGCAATCTTTCTTGAAATGCCCCACCATGCCACACAGGAAGCATGTCTTCCGGTTACATTCTCCCGGATGATGTTTCTTGCACCATGGAAACTCGTGGTATGAGTAACCCTGGCGTCCACCTCTGCCTTGGTTCCCACGAAACCGCTTACTTTGCCCTGAGCCCCCAGAAGCTGGGATAACTTTTCTTTTCTGCTCGGTGGTGGAGTCACCACCATCCCTACCATAAACAAGAGTAGGAACAGTGGGGGTTCGACCAACACTCGGAGTCACCCGGGGCTCATGAAGAAATTTCACTGCACCCTCGGCTCTTAAAGCCTTTTCAACCATTTCTACATACGTAGTTGCCTCGGTGGTAGTAATCACCAGATCGTGCCTAATCTTTGCACTCAAACCCGCCAAATATTTCTCTTTCTTACTGAAATCAGTTGGCACAATTCCCGCTGCGAGCTTGGCCAAACGGTCAAATTTGGTCGTATACTCAGTAACCGACATTCCCTCAGTTTGAACCAATTTAGTGAACTCTTTCCGCTTTGCACTCCGGACAGCTTCATTGTAATATTTGGAGTTAAATAACTCCTTGAATTCTTCCCATGTCATTACTGTGACGTCCCGAGTGAGGGTTATCAACTCCCACCACACGAGAGCGTCTTCCTGAAACTGGAAGGTGGCGCATGTCACCCGATCATTACCAACCACTCCCATAAAATTGAGGATACGCTCGATCACTGTGAGCCACTGCTCAGCCTTCATTACATCAGGACCGCCCAGAAACACTGGAGGTGCCTGCTTCCGAAATCTTTTGTTCAATGGTTCCATGCGGTTGCCAACAACATGTTGTTCTGCTGGCACCGCTGGAACTGCAACAGCCTGAACAACTTGAGGAGGCACGGCAGGAGGACCCTGTTGCCTAAATCTCTGAATCTCTTCATCTTGTTGGCGGATCCGATCTTGCATTTCCGCAAATCTTTGCTCCCAATCCGGAGAAGCTTGTGCTAGATTTACAGGGCGACAACCCTGAGCTCTGCCACGGCCACGGCTGCGACCACGAGGATTTTGGGGATTCCGCTGACCGCCTCCGGTCTCAACCATATCACCCTGACTTCTTGTATTTCGCGGGACGTCCATTTAATAGGACTTAGCCTGCGAATCCATAAGCCAGGCAGGTTAGACAGCGAGCAAAACATAACACCGCTCTTAAAGACTTAAAGGAAACACACTTTTTCTCTTTGTTTTAAATAAAATTAATTAAAAATCTAATATGCTTCCTAACATGCTTTCACATTCACATTTATTTAAAATACTAAACAAGTACGGGCTTACTGAACCGTGAACCGAGCTTTCTCTGATGAAGATTGTACATGTCTTAGCAAGCTTTGGTAGACAAATCTGGCGGCTCTGATACCAAAATTGTAACACCCTAATGCTAAGGCACGCTACAACGCTTTTTCAATTATAGTGCAATCTTTGCTAATCAAAGAATTTTCTCGAAAAACGTGTCAAATTAAAACTTTTGCATTAAATATTAAACTTTGTAATATTATAAAATATTTACAAGTGTCGGGATCCTGCTTTTAAACTTTGTAAAATTAACATTCCAAAATATACATTTATTACAGGTCGCATAGCGACTATCAAAATACAATCCCCAGATGTCCCGAGACCGAACACTCCAGGTCGCGCTGCTTTGACATGTACAATCCCATCTGAGCTCGGGTTCACTCCTGTTCAGCCTTCGCCTTTCCTTTACCTATTTATCGAAGCAGAACTATGAGTCGACAGACTTAGTAAGAAATGCATATTACATATCATATAATTTCTGACCTGACACTAGGCGCCCATACACCTATTTACAGAGTTTAACAGATGAGTATGAACGTTCAACACTAGGGGACAACCACTCTACCACATACACAACGTACCTCGCTGTACGAGTGTTGGTAGGGTTTACTCCGTACCCTGAGTACCACTGAGTGATATACCACACAACTTAGTACTTTCCCGTACCCGTGTTGGTATCACTGTATCGTACTCAAAACAACAGCACTCACTATACCAATGCACTCTGTATCATATCCATACAAGTGTTGGTAGTGCAAATCACAATTCAAGCATGCATATACAAACACATATACATACACTCAGATAATCACATTACATATTATATTCAGTTCTTACCTATTTTCCGAATTAAAGTGTGTTGCCTGACCTGAACAAAAATCTCGTGCTAGATGGATGCCCTAATCACATTTTGAAACCGGGTAAGTTACATGATTAAAACCCTAATCCCGGGAAATCCAAAACAAAAACCCTAGGTTCTGCTATGCTCTGAATGGGTTATTCTAACTCTGGAAATGGGGAAACACCCAACCGAGTCATCGAAAAGGCAAAATTTGAGAAAATGAAAGGCCTGGGGAACCCTGCCAAAACTGGCTAGCCGGTTTTTGTGGCACTACAAACCGGCTAGCCGGTTTGCACCAGTTTTCCCCAAACTTTTCATTTGTTGCTCAATTCTTCACCAATTGTCATGAAACCTTCCAGAGCTCCCAGTCAATGCATAAACAATAAAACCCAGCCAGTATTTCAAAGAAAAACACACCAAATCAATTTATGCCATTAAAGCTCAAAGCTTTGAACTCAATGTCCAAAGTTGCGTACAATCAATATCAAACACTAAAACCAGCTGCTAGGAGTTAAAATCAACTCAAATGAACCCTAAACCTATCTTAACCTAACAGCCCTCATTATTCAAAAACATAATCTCAAATCTAGAAAAAGCTTAAAAAACAAAGAAGGGTTCCATTAGGGCTTACCTTAGTTTGAATCTCCCAAGGTTTCTTTGCTGAAAAGACTAAAAATCAGCAGCTCTTCCCCTTGATCTTGCTTGTTTCGAAATGAGAGAGAAGGAAAGGAGAGAGTTCTTCAATGTTTTGGTCTTTTCTCTTAATTTCATTAAATGAGATAAATGATCAGGGAAAATCAATATCCCTTGCTGAAAAAATCAGGTTGCTAGGTGTCAAAAAGCTAGGCAGTCACCTATTCCCCATTTACCCAAATGACAAAAATGCCCTTAAAGTTATAACTTGGGTATTTCTAAAGCTAGGGGTAAAATGGTCAATTTCCATAACCCCGCTCAATCCCGATAATTTATTTCCTCAAAAATATTTCCCACTAAGAAATAAGGTTCTAAACTTACCCATGTGATCAAACTAGCCATCCATCGCATTTTCCGTTGTCGCCGAGCAAAAATTACAAAAATAACATATTTCACATATAAGCTAAATAATACCCCTAGAGTTTGATAAAATCTCCGGAAATTGAGAAATTATAACTCTAATATTTATTTCTAAATATTGGGATCCATAATTAAATAAATTCACAAATAATAATAAAATAATAAAAATTAGTGCTAATTGCCTTTACTAATCCAAATTATTAAAGCGGTTATTACAATTATCCCCCGTTAATAGGATTTCGTCCTCGAAATCTAACCTGAATAGCTCTGGATGTTGAGTCCTCATATCTGACTCCAATTCCCAGGTGGCTTCTTCCACCTTACTGTTCTTCCAAAGCACCTTAACCAGTGCAATAGTCTTGTTCCGAAGAACTTTTTCCTTTCTATCCAAAATCTGTACAGGTTGCTCTTCATAAGATAAGTCTGGTTGTAGTTCAAGGGCTTCATAACTCAAGACATGAGTCGGGTCTGACACGTATTTCATCAACATAGAGATGTGAAATACGTCATGAACAGGCGATAACGCTGGTGGTAAGGCTAGCCGATACGCTACCTGCCCGACCTTCTCGAGTATCTGAAATGGCCCAATGAACTTAGGACTTAACTTACCCTTCTTCCCAAAGCTCCTAATTCCCTTCATTGGTGAAACCCGCAGGAAAACATGTTCCCCTGCCTGAAATGTAACATCTCTGCGCTTCGGATCAGCATAACTTTTCTGCCTGCTTTGAGCAGCACGCATCCGATCCTTGATCTTATCAATTCCCTCATTTGTCCTCTGGACCCAAGTACTTCCTTTCTCCCGTCTCGTCCCAATGAATAGGAGAACGACATTTTCTACCATATAACATCTCATAGGGAGCCATCCCTATTGTACTCTGGTAACTATTGTTGTAGAAGAATTCAATTAAAGGCAAGTACTTACTCCATGAACACTCAAAGTCCATAACACAGGCTCGCAGTAAGTCTTCCAGTATTTGAATGGTTCTTTCTGAATGACCATCATTCTGAGGGTGAAAGGTTGTGCTAAACTTTAACTTGGTACCCATAGCTTTCTGAAGATTCACCCAAAACTTCGATGTAAACGTTGGATCCCTATCTGACACAATAGATTTAGGGGCTCCATAGAGACGAACTATCTCCTTCATATACAATTAAGCGTACTGATCCACTGAATATGTAACTTTCACTGGTAGAAAGTGAGCTGATTTTGTATGGAGTATACATTGGAAGGGAACGATATTGAACTTTGATTAGATATATTAAAATTTACCGTAATATCTATTCAATTCAATATCACCTGTTCATCCTATATCAAATGATCTTAATCCTGATATGGTGAGGTTCGATCTCAAGAGTATTATACATGTTCCTTGATTTGTTATATATGCCTACTTTTGAACAGTCAGGGTGATACGTACATTTTGGAAACATGATAGTATAATTGAGTGGGAGCGCTAACATAAATATGGAGTCTATAACTTCTATAGGAATTTAGAAGTGAAACGATGATATCCTTCGAGCTTGGCTAAACAGAGATAAATTGTTGAGATCTCATTTTACTTCGCTGAAATATCATTTATACCGAGCTAAGTGTTTTAAGGATAAAATACATTGAAGGCATAACGGTAATTTAGTGCCTATTCAATGTAGATCATCTATTAGAGGGTCATTTATCAAATTAGGATTATAACAATGGATAATTAATAGCGTATCTATATGGTGGAACATATAGAGCGTTCTATATGACTGAGAGTGCAATTCCAAGTTCAAAGTGTGGATTCAATAAGGAATTAATAAGTTAGGGAATTTACTTGGTAAATTCGGTTCGACTTATTGGAAGCTCGGTTATATAGGCCCATGGTCCCCATTCTAGTTGAGACCATATTGCTTGTAAGACTCAGTTAATTGATTTTAATTAGTCAATTATAATTCTAAAGTTAGACTATGTCTACTTTATGAATTTTCACTAAGCAAGGGCAAAATTGTAAAGAAAAGAGATTCTAGGTTTTATTTGTTAATTAAGAGACTTTATAAGTCTAATTAATAAATATATTCAATGACAATATTATTTAATAATTAATTTTTAGTTATTAAATAATTAGAATTGGCATTTAAATGGTTGAATTGGAAAATTTGTATTTTTGAGAAAATGGGATTAAGAAATGACAAAATGGCAAAATTGCAAAGTGAGGCCCATTATCCACTAATATGGCCACTTTGTATAGGATTTACCATTTATATTTTTCATTATTTTAATGCCATACAATTCTAACCTAAACCTAGATGGCATTCTATAAATAGAAAGTGATGGTTTCAGGAAACAATGCAATGCATATTATTCTTTTTCAGAGAAAAACCTGAGCCACAGCCGCCACCCTTTTCTTCTCTTTTCTTCTCTTCAATTTCGAAATACCCTAGTGATAGAGTAGTGCCCAAAGACATCAAGTGGTATCTCAATCATAGTGTGGAAGATTGTGTAGAATCCAAGCATCAAAGAAGGAGAGAAAGAGATCCAGGTTCAGATCTTCATTATATTCTGCTGCACCCAATGTATGGTTTCCTGAACTTTATATGTGTTTATTTCATTGTTTTAGAATTCATATTAGGATGTTAATGAAACATACATGGCAGTAAATCTAGATCCTGGTAAAATATTTCCAACAACTGGCACCAGAGCCATGGTAATGATTTACTTTCATGAAATATGAATTAAAACGATGTTATGTGTTGATTTGGAAGGATTCATGTGGTTTGATGAATGTATGTGTTGTATAGAATTTTTTCCATGAAAAATATTTTTTTTTTGTTTCTGAAAATAATTTATTTGGATTCCTTGTGGAAAATTAAGCAATATTGTTTTCTACAGAATTCGATTTCCATAAGAATTGAAAAAGATATGATTTTTTGAAGTTTCGGGTTTGAATTGGTGCATCGCACGCACCAGGTGCATCGGACAAGTAGGAGACGCGCGCGTGTGCCTTGGACAAGCTTTGTTTAAAGCCGTGCGTCACGCCCAAGGACCGTGCAGTCGTCCCTGTTTCTCGCCCACTTCACGCTTCATCTGACCGAGAAAACTCGGTCAAGGAGGCTGCATCCCTCCTCGTGCGCGCGCATGTGAGGATTCTTGCAGCCTCCTTCTCGGCAACAGGGGTGTTTTTACCAAAAATTCCGATTTTCATGGGATTTTTTCCAATTTTAAAATCCTAAATTTAAAATAAAATATTATTTTTAAATATATTTGAGCTTAAATATCATATTTCAATTAATAAAATTTATTTTTAGTAATTATTATTAATTTTTATTTTTTGAGGTTTAAACTTAAAAATTGATTATTTTAAATTTTAAATTATGGTCAGATTTAAAAATTTGTTAATTTCTTTAATATTTATATATTATTTAATTATAAGTTTAGATATTTTGATATTTAACATATTTTAAATTAAAAGATAACTTAATCTTTTTATTTGAAATATGATATTAAAATTATCTTATATGAAAAATTAAATAATTAATAAATTTGAAATTACCTAGATATTTTTATAGATATTTTAACCATAATATTTTCAAATTCAAAAATTTGTTATTTTGTTAAATATTTAATTATTTATAAGTTATAAGTTTTAAAAATGATATCTTACTTTTTCTCTAATTTTTTTTTATTTATTAGATGTTTATAAATTATATTTTTAATATTTAAATAACTTAGATATTTTTGTAGAAATTTGAATATTGCTTAATTTGAGATATTTTGACATATAATTATGGTAATTATTATTTATTTATTATTTTATTCCTAAAATAATAACTATCTAACCATATCTATTTTAAAATTGGTTTATTTTATTTTTTTATTAAATTATAAGATTTGAAAGTGATATTGAAGATTCTTTCTTTCAAATCATTGATCTTATTTGATATTTAATTTAATTTGATAAAAATAATTCAAATTAACCCAGATATTTTAAATTTAAATTTTGAGATTTTTAAGGTTTGTTTTGACAACCCTAAATTTTTCAAAATTTAGTTGGTTAGTTTAAGAATAATAATTTAATTATATTAATATCTTATTTCACATTTGTTACATGGACAATGTTTGCTTAATTTTATATTGTTTATTCAAAACCTTTTTTTAACAAACCTATTATTTATTTGATCTAAATTGCTATGATTAACTTGTTGACAAATCTAATGATCTGATTTTAATCATAGTCCAATTGTCTATAGATCTTATAAATAATTTGTAACAGGTAAATTTTGTACTTCTTTCATCTGTGTAAACCTAGTAACATGATAGGGCCCATCCAAATCATTTGACCTGTGTGAGCCTATATGTTTGCTATTGGGCTTAGATGCATATAGGAAGCCCATTAAGTTTTACTAAGTAAATGGACTAGGTTGCTAAAATAAAATTTGACATAAGTAATTTTATTTAGGCCCAATTAGATTTGGGCTTATTCAATGTATAACAATTGTTTATTTAAAGGTTAAATTTCTCTCTTTTGGGCCTTGTGTGAGAGTTGGGGGCCAATAGAAGTGGGTACGACATACTGAACCCAGCTCCCCCTCACATGAACTACCCCAATTGTGAAGGCTCATTTGCCTTATTTAAATAATTGTATTAGGTTATATATATAAGTCTAACCTAATTAAAATTGAATTAGCAACACAATTAACTTTTAAAATATATGATTTTTTTTTTCATTTAATATTTTAAAGTTAATTTTAGAAAAACACTTAGTTAATGATATATATTCTAAATAGTTATTTCTAGTACTAATTTTATTTTCTAATATTTAATTAGGAAAATATCATAGATTGTAAAATTAATTGTTTAATAATTAATTTTGGTACAATCTAAGTTAAGTATATTTTCCTAGTATTAAACTAGAATTAATAATTAAGTCTCCTCTATACTTGAATATTTATTTCTTGAATTTAATACATTTACTTAAATTGAAAATTTAAATATCTAAGTTGATTTTCATCATGATACTTACATATTATTATTTTCATGTTATTTTATTTTATTTTATTTTATTAATCTTTTTTCCCACAATTTCGAAATTGCATTTCTTTAATGCAGAAATTTCGAATTTTATTTGAAAAATAGATTAAAGTTGAAAATTAATTATTTTAATTTTGGACAAACTTAAATCAATGATTTTTTTCATTTAATGATAAATTAAAATAAATGAACTAAAATATATTATAATTAGAAATTGAATTAATTAGTCAATGAAAGTCTAGATAGATATTATCTGTTTTGCTTGAAGTATTTTTCCAGTGATATTTAATTAAATAGAAAATTAATATTTAAGTTGATATTTATCATGATACTTAAATATTTGAAATTTTTCTTAAATATTTAATTAAATAGGAAAATTATATTTTTGTTGTAAATTAATTTTATTAATTAATTTTAGGCCAACATAAAATTAAGATAATTTTCCAGGATTTATTTTTATTTTATTTTAAAGTATTTTTCGAAAGCAGTATTCTTATATACTTCAATTTTTCGAAATGCAACATTTATTTATAGAAAATTAATTTTGAGTTGTAAATTAATTTAAATTAATTTTGAAACAACTTAAATTGAATATTTTTCTAAATATTTGTTGGAAATTATTACTAAGATGAAAATAATTCATTTTATTTTCATATCCATCTAAGTATAATTTATAAATATTAAATTAAAATTGATATTTAGAATTTTTCATTCTAAATTGGAAATTTTAATTAAATAAATATATATTTAAAATAAATTGATTAAAATAAATATTAGAAGAAAATACACTTTAAATAATGAGCTTTATTATTATTAGGATATTCGATCTCCATTGTTGATTTTACATAGCTATTGTTTTAGTGAGTAATCCTCCCTAATGGAGGAACGTTTATTAGCAAGTTAGCACCGTTAAATCTCGAAAGATAAGTATTCCTGTAAGTTTTTTATATAGTATTGATCACCCTAATGGTGGCGACTATATAAGACTTGCAAGAGTATGAAACAATGGTGGAAGCTCATAAGATCGAATAGCCTTGACTCTCGCCTAAACGGGACAACGCTGGATTCCAATCTTGATCGAATAAAAGGTTGCTTGAATGTTTATCATTTTAGATGAGCTAACAACTCTATTCAATGGATGGTATCACTGACTCTCGCCTAAACGGGACACTGATATCAGTTTGTTGAAGACCTTGGAAATTATTTAGGATTGCATGTTTTAGTATTTTCACTTGTCATTCCTACTTGCTATGTTTAATAATTTCTGAATTGTGTATGAATTTATATTGAACCATGTTATTTTCTGTTATTAAATTGTAGTTTAATTTCGAATCTTCATTGTTGGTCTAACTTGAATTGTTGTTCTAATGGGACAAATCTCTAATGGATTGTCAACCATTAGACAAACATAATAGTGTTAGATCTCGAATGATATATATTGTAAATGCAACATCTAGCTGTTCATTAATTGATGACACCTTAGACTAGTATTTACAATATGTAACAAGAAGATTGTATAAATAAGATTACTTTGACTCTCGCTAATCGAAGCATCGTTGGATTCTTATTTAAAAACGAAATTATCCTAATTCCTCTTAGCTTATTCATTTCGAATTAGCTCAATAACATATCATTGGATGAATGGTCTATAAATCATTTCATGTCATTCTATATTTTCTCTTAAGAAATTAAATGACGCATATGATTATATTTTCGAAATTCTATCCCAAAATGATATAAATCCTCAATCTTAGAAATCTCCTACTTGTATGGGCAAATCAGACTTAGAGTTAAATTAGTAGTGGTGGTCCAAGAAATAATTACTCATTATATTTGGTATAAGTTTAAGTTTTTGACTTTAATTTTAGATTCCATATAATTTTTTTTAATACAATACAGTTTCACTTTCACAAGTGTTTAATAACCATTTTCTATCAATGGATTCAAACTGTATGGAATATGAATTTAGTATTCTGTGACCAGGATCCACTTGCACTATTCTAAGAACTCTTTGATGTAACTAAATCAAGTCATTAAAAGACTACAACCACATTTTCTTTTCTATGGCATTTGTATCTTGTTTGTAGTGATTTAGACAAGATCATTCTCTGCAAAGAGTTAATATGCCTATATCCACTGAAAGTAAGATCATCTCATTCGAAAATGGATGTACATTCAGGGGTGGATATGATGTTTTCGTTATATTCTTAAAACGATCACTCTGGATTTTACCTTATGCAAAAGAAATTTGAAATGTTTGAAAATTTTCATGAATGTCTAGCAATGGTGAAAAACCATTAAGGTAAGTGGTTAAAGATCTTGTGAACTGATAGGGGTGGAGAAATAGTTAGTAGATATGCAGTTTAAAGATCATTAAATTGATTTTTTGAATTATATCCAAACTTACCTCCCCAGAAATTCGATTTGCATATTAATGATTAGTTACTAGTCGTTGCCTAAATCCTTCTATGGTAATATAATTTCAGAATGATGCAATGGTTGTATACTTAATGTAAATCATTACTAGATTCATGGATGACCTAATCAAAATCTTAAGAAAAGCTAGAACTGTTAACCATGGTTTGCATGTTTGTTAGCTATTCTAAGTGATTAAGGGTGGACCATCCCATAGTCATTAGATAAGAAAGTGTTTGTTTAAACAAATACTACTTTGACTAAGTCTGAAAATAAAGTAGCAAATAAAGGAGATATTTTTATCTTGATTCTAAAAGTGTTCTATCATCTTATTCTACATATGATGATCCCACTGCCTCTGTTGTCTTGAAACAAATGAAGAGGTCAATACCATGTAATTTTCTTAGACATAATTCACGGTACCTTGTCGTAGTGGGAGGGTTTCTAGGAACTCACCTTCTTATGACTTGGAAAATACTAGTGATTAAAATCGATTATGAGTTTAAACAAGTAATGGATTGTCAAGATAAGAAACTAAGAAGAAAAGCCAAGAGAACTAGGGTTTGATCCATTCACATGGAGTAACCTAAAATTTTCTATTACAAGGACATAAAAGGAAATTGTCGTTAATAAGTCTATTCAATGGACTTAACAAAACTTCCTGTTCCTAGTATTATAGGTTTGAGTTTATCTAAACCTATGGCTTGTGGTACACCTGGTAATTACTTACTCTAATGCAAGCAACTTACTTTAGTAAGATGACGAAGCATTTTCTTTTCTAATGGCAATCTATAGAAGCTTCTTGACTTCTAGGCATAGATTTTACTTA
This sequence comes from Cannabis sativa, assembly GCF_029168945.1. Classification (NCBI taxonomy): domain Eukaryota; kingdom Viridiplantae; phylum Streptophyta; class Magnoliopsida; order Rosales; family Cannabaceae; genus Cannabis; species Cannabis sativa. The sequence continues at coordinate 48,353,088 of NC_083602.1, read as the reverse complement.
TCGAAGGAAAAGTCTCAACTATTCCAGAAAAGATAAAGCCATTCTTAAATCAACAGTGAGAGGTCTCAGATATGCTTTAGTATGCCTTAGACCAGACACCTGCTGTCGAGTGGGAGTAATGAGTAGGTATCAGATTAATTCAGGAGAGGAACATTGGAAGACAATCAAGTAAATCTTAAGATTAAGAAGAGGAACTATATGTGAGTCGATAAGGGAGTGTTTAAAACTCTTAGACTACACCACATCAGATTTCAAGACTTGCTTTTGTGCTAGAAAGTCTGATGATAAGATGGTGATTACTCTGGGGTGGAGTAGTGATTTTGGAGAAGTGTAAAAACCTATCTGAATTCTCTAGGTGTACCAGAGAGAGACTGAATGTTAAAGATGCAGGAAAGGTACTTATTTAGTCTAAGGAAAGTTCTATACATTTGTGGCACCGTTCCAACTTGTCTGAACTACTAGTGTTACTTCGTGATTAACCAAAAAGTAGTTGCCAAAAGTATAGAATCTAGTATCCCAATAGAGTAGACATATAGAGAGGAATTTCACAATATCAAGGATTTTGTAATTAAGGAAGAGTAATGATGGAGAAAAGGTTATGTTTAATTCAACCTGTCAGATCCTATTACGAGGAGTATGCTACTACTACACTTGATTTGTATATCAAGGTGTTGAGATTATTTGAAATGCACATTTTGTTTTATATTAGTGCAAGTGGGAGTTTGTTGGGTTTTGTGCCCTAAATAAAACCCATTTCAATATAATCAGATTTACTTATTAATAAAGATCAGAAATAACATTTTATGTTACATGGTTCACATGATTTATTTCATGATTATATATATAATGTATGAATTCTATTTAAGTCCAGAACATATGAATTTGTTAATGATTATAGTGTTGTCAGCACAGTGGAATATAATCTTAATTATATGTTCGAAAGTTTATTTCCTGATTAGTCAGTTCACTGGTTTTAGACTTGCATGGTATAATTAGTGATAGGTATTCTTACACCTTGGATAAGTGTTATGTCCTTTCCAGGGTATTGGCAAAGTTTACCAGTATCAGATGTATGGAGTATATATCGAAAGGGACCGATATTGAACTTTGATTAGATATATTAAAATCTACTGTAATATCTATTCAATTCAATATCACATGTTGATCCTATATCAAATGATCTTAATCCAGATATGGTTAGGTTCGATCTCAAGAGTATTATACATGTTATTTGATTTGTTAGTTAAGCCTACTTTTGAACAGTGAGGGTGATACGTACATTTTGGGAACATGATAGTATAATTGAGTGGGAGCGCTAACATAAATATGGAGTTTAAAACTTCTATAGGAATTTAGAAGTGAAACGATGATATCCTTCGAGCTTGGCTAAACAGAGATAAATGGTTGAGATCTCATTTCACTTCGCTGAAATATCATTTAAACGGAGCTAAGTGTTTTAAGGATAAAATACATTGAAGGTGTAATGGTAATTTAGTGCCTATTCAATGTAGATCATCTATTAGAGGGTCATTGATCAAATTAGGATTATAACAATGGATAATTAATAGCGTATCTATATTGTTGAACATATAGAGCGTTCTATATGACTGAGAGTGCAATTCCAAGTTCCAAGTGTGGATTCAATAAGGAATTAATAAGTTAAGGAATTTACTTGGTAAATTCGGTTCGACTTATTAGATGCTCGGTTATATAGGCCCATGGTCCCCATACTAGTTGAGACCATACTGCTTGTAAGACTCAGTTAATTGATTTTAATTAATCAATTATAATTCTAAAGTTAGACTATGTCTACTTTATGAATTTTCACTAAGCAAGGCGAAATTGTAAGGAAAAGAGATTCTAGGATTTATTTGTTAATTAAGAGACTTTATATGTCTAATTAATAAATATATTAAATGAAAATATTATTTAATAATTAATTTTTAGTTATTAAATAATTAGAATTAGCATTTAAACGGTTGAATTAGAAAATTGGCATTTTTGAGAAAATGGGATTAAGAAATGACAAAATGGCAAAATTGCAAAGTGAGGCCCATTATCCACTAATATGGGCGGCCACTTTGTATAGGGTTTACCATTTATATTTTTCATTATTTTAATGCCATACAATTCTAACCTAAACCTAGATGACATTCTATAAATAGAAAGTGATGGCTTCAGGAAACAATGCAATTCATCTTATTCTTTTATAGAGAAAAACCTGAGCCATAGCCGCCACCCTCTTCTTCTCTTTTCTTCTCTTCAATTTCGAAATACCCTAGTTATAGAGTAGTGCCCGCACACATCAAGTGGTATCTCAATCATAGTGTGGAAGATTGTGTAGAATCCAAACATCAAAGAAGGAGAGAAAGAGATCCAAGTTCAGATCTTAATTATGTTCTGCTACAGAAAGGAATTAAGGGCTAGAGATCTGAACGGAAGGAGTCATTATATTCCGCTGCACCCAATGTAAGGTTTGCTAAACTTTATATGTGTTTATTTCATTGTTTTAGAATTCATATTAGGATGTTAATGAGACATACATGGTAGTAAATCTAGATCCTCGTAAAATATTTCCAACAGGGGTCCCCCCCTATGACCCAAGTTGGGGGGGGGGGGTAATGTTACGAAAATTATAAACACTACGCAAGTATACGCAATCAAGTAGTAAACTCACACAGGTGAGGTCGAACCACAGGGAATTGGATTAAATACTACTAAACTATACCTATAATTCTATTTGGCAAATCCAAAAAAATTATGATTTAAGAGAATTAAAGTAATTCAGAAAACTCAAAACACAGTTAAAGTTTAAGCAAGATGAGATGATAGGGAGGAGAATCCTGTTGTTGTTTACCCAAATCGTTAATGCCTAATTGCTATCCTATTCTTGAAGTGAATGACAGATTATAAAGTAACCTAGCTCTTTTCTGATCTTCTAGGTTCTAAATCACATGTTATATAATTAATTCCTTAATTAAACTAACATGAAATCAGCATTAGGTAATAATCTACTCATCACATAAGTCATGTAAATACTCTCATTTCACATAGAACATCGATTATCCAAATTTTAGCATTCTAAATTCTCAGTTTTCAGATTTTGAATTGAGATCATAAAGCATGCACAAGGTGATCAATCTTAAACATGAAATTAAACACAAATTAAGATAATTTCACAAACAAGAATGAAGGAATGGCAATTATGCATTAACTAGGAAAAAACATTAAACAACAATCATCATCCTCCCTAAATGGGAAATTTAGTTCAGAAATAAATCCATAACCATTCCTATAGCAATATTCAACATAAAGAAATTAAAGAGGAATAAAGAAAGAAACTATTGGTGGATGAATTCTGGATCTTCACTTGAATCACTATGCTCTTCCTGCCGCTCTCTGCTGTGTTTTAGGGTTCCAAATCGCTTCCCCTGACTTCCAATCGCAGTTTTCTATTTATAACTAATTTTTAGGGTTCGATGGACAAAAATGCCCCTGAGCCATACGGGATCTCGCCGCGGCCAAGTATAGCCTCGCCGCGGCCAGATCGATGCTAAAAAAAACACGGTTCTGTAACTAGCATTTGGCCGCAGCGAGGGTGTATCTCGCCGCGGCGACTGGAGCTCCAAAATTCCCTTGTCCAATTCGCGATTTAGCCGGGGCCAAGCTGTGTCTAGCTGCGGCCAGATATCCAGTTTTCCTCGAAATGGTGTTTTTCTTGGCCCAACTCGTCTTTTACTAGACTTTTACATCCTGAGTTCTCTATTATTCAAACGAACCTGAAAACATAGAAAACAAGCGTAATTCTGTCCCAACACAGTGAAAAATGCACATAAAATAGATCCAAAATATAGGCTAAAAATAGCCTAACAAACTCCCCCAAACTGAATCTTTACTCGCCCCCGAGTAAAACTAAGACTCAAACTAAAAACAAACAACACAATAGATAACCAAACTTTCGGACGATTGAACTGCTACCACCACCTACACAACTTCAAGCCATCAATAACCAGAATTTCAACTTGCCAACTCTAAGAACTAATTTGGATGTACAATTTAGAAGTAAGCAATTCATACAAACACAAAACATCGCAATTGCCGTTCATATCACAACCGTTCTAAACTTCCCGACATTCCACTAACATATGATCAATAAGTTTGGATGACATCCCTCTCTCCACTCATGTTGACAAATTTCTCTTTGGAATCAATAGGTCTTTTTCGGTTATCACAACGTGGCTTAGGTACATGGGTAGGTGATAAGTCATTTAAGCTACATTATACCATAAGCACTATTAACCAAGCAAGCACCCACATTTATTTTTTTTCTTCAAATATCCCAAAGACAATAGTAAGAGATTGCATATTTTTTCCTATGTGCCTACCTCATATTTTTTTCATATTTTTTCAAGAAGACATTATCACATATTTTTTCTTTTTTTTTTTCTATCATTTTTTTTCCAATAGAGGCACAACACACAATACTTTATCATATATTCTTTTTTTTTTCAATCTCTTACTAAAACACTTTATTTCCCCACTTACAACAATTTATACCCCCAAACTTGCTTAAAGGCTCATGGCATAATAAGGTATGTTTAGAGTGAAAAGAGTTAAGGATAATGAGTTTAGCTTAGGTAAGTGGTGAGAAATTTTTAGAATATGTTAAGGCTCAACTTTGGGTATACTAGGGTAAAATGTTCGGGTCGGCTCGAAAGGCTCAATCGATCCAAAGAAAACTTGCCTAAATCATTTTCCAAAAAAAATCATCAAGGATTTCGCTTCAAGAGAGTATGTCAAACAAATTCTATTTCATGTCAAGTCAATCATTCCACAATCCAAATAGAACACAAGTGATATGCGTCAAAAACAAATGTTTTATATCTACATGAACAACCTTCTAACACACATCCATCTTAATTCAAACAGTTGCAAATCAAGCACACAGTTAAGATTTTGATCCATTGCACAAGTGAATAACAGTGGTTCCATCAATCTTCCAACTTAGCTATCAACACATGACACTAAAAAAAAACTAATTAACTAAAACAAATAAACTGAAAAAAATTAAGTCTCTCCCCCCAAACTAAAGATGCACATTGTCCCCAATGTGTGAAAATAAACCAGGATGAGAGAAACTTACCTGAGCCCCTTAGAAGGGGTTTGGCGGAGGTGGCTGATCATAGGGGTTGAAGTGGGGTGGCATGGCGAAATAGTTAGGATCGTCCACACCGACATTCATCCTCGTGACAAGTGTGTTCAATTGGGCCACCTGCTGCTCATCGAAAACATTCCGTTGGGCAATGTAATTCTGCATGTGCATGTTTTACTGAATCAGATAATTCAACTGATCGTGAGTGTACTGCATGGCGGGGTCAAGAGGCCTGGCAAGACGTGGTGGTTCAATGTCTTCATGCTCCTCTTGTTCTCTTGCAGGAGGATCTCTCTGAGCTGGCGGTTGACCATAAGGGTGAGGAGGTTTGAGTCGAAGAATAGTGGCCAAGTTAATACTGCGTTGTGGCGCTACCTTGGTATCATAAGAGTACTGTGGTACTCCATGTTTCTCACAAAGGTCAGTGATTATTCCAGCAAGCCCAAGTCCACCACCATAAGACCCCTCAACCATTATATCAAATGTCACTCGAATTATGTCCCCCACATTCAGATTGTAACCTTTCATCATTCCATAAACCCACTTAATCCTGTCCATCTGAGCATCAGAAAAATGTTTGTTCAGGAGCATACTTGCACTAACAAAGTATAGTCATGCCTTGGCTACCTGGTTGAGTTCACATCGATACAATTGATATGGTTCTCCATCATATGTATGAAACCTAAGTCCAGGATACCCTAGAGTTTTGGCTATATCCACATAATCCAAACTTTTTGCCCGAATTTGCTGCTTCAAAGGTTGTTGTTCTACAGTGAAGGTTGGTAGCTCATAAAGAGCATGAATTTCAGCTGTGGAAGCAGGCACTTTAACCCCCCTAACCCTCACCTTGTCATCCTCTCTTTCTGGCCAGTTGGCTAAGAATTCTAAAGCTAAGGTTTGGTTGCTACGCTCAGTGACATCCACGAACTTAGTCCACTGCCTATTTAAGATTTGATCCCTAATGGACGCAAATACAGCAGGAATGTTTGCAGTTAGGCTCAGGTTAACAATATCAATCCCACTATCTTCAATGAATGCCCTATCTTTCAATTTCAAAAACCGCTCTTGAGCATCCATATTGGTAAACCTTACTCTATCTAGATTAGAGTGACCCCTAGGTGGGTTGGATGATGAAGCTCCCCCTTGTTCAGTCACTCTTGATCTTTTAGGACCCATCTCACCCCAAATTTTCTAACTCTCAAGATTTTTAAAAATTTTGACAGCACTTCCCCTTAAAAATCCACTTCCCGGGAATTAACCCTCTCACAAACAAACCCAATTTTACTCACAACAACAATATTGAACAATGTATGGAGCAAAAATCTCAAAAATCCAACAAAAATTCCAAAATTCTCTAACAATCCACAAATAATCCAATAAAAATTGTATAGAGAGTCTCAAAATTGTTACCTTAATGAGAATCCATCTTTATTCAACCTCCATTGAAGAAAACTTTGAAGTTTTTGAGAAGGAAGAAGATGAATAGTGATTTTTGAAGTTTGGGTGAGGTTTTAGGGATTTGGGGTTGATTTTGAGAGGGAAAGGGTGTTTGATGAGAGAAATAATGGTTTAGGATGATTTGGGATGAAGATTTATGGTTAGATCTGAAGGAAAAGGGTTTTTGAATGGGATTAGATGAAGAAAATATGGTGGAGGCGAAGTATTTTCGGTGTGGACGTTAGGGTTGAGAATGAGGGAGTTGATTTTGAAATTATGTGGTAAAGGCTTTTACGTGTCTGACCACCTCGCCGCGGCCAGAAATGGGATCGCCGCGGCCAAATAGGCCCAAGAAAATGGCCTCTCTGCCTAGACCTTCTGGCCGCGGCCATACTCTCCCTCGCCGCGGCCAGATTGCTTCGAAAAATGGCCTCTCTATAAGACCCTTTTGGCCGCGGCGGCACTAGATCTGGCCGCGGCCACTGGGTCGTACCCAAAAAAACTTTTTTTTTTCATTACTATACAGTACAAAAATAATAAGAAAACCCAAACTTGTTTTACCAGTTTTCTAAACAAGACTAGAAAGAACGTCTAAAACGTAAAAAAATTCAACTAAAACATAAAGAAAACTTGGGTTGCCTCCCAATTAGCGCTGTTTTTATCGTCGCACAGCTAGACGTTGATCGAGTTCTTCATAGTGGCGCCAGAATCATGGCAGACTTGGTTTGATCAATTTGACCTCCCAAGTAGAGCTTTAACCGCTGCCCGTTAACTTTGAAAGTATTAGGGCCTTCACCTTTCAATTCTACCGCTCCATAAGGAAACACTTTGACCACTGTAAATGGCCCTGACCACCTTGATTTCAATTTACCAAGAAACAACTTCAGCCTTGAGTTGAAAAGTAGAACTTGTTGCCCGGGTTGAAACTCCTTCCTGACTAAGTTTCGGTCATGCCACCTTTTAGTTCTTTCCTTGTAGATCTTAGCGTTCTCATAAGCCTCATTCCGAAATTCCTCCAACTCATTCAACTGCAGTAATCTTTTCTGTCCAGCAACCTTTAAATCCATGTTCAGAGTCTTCATTGCCCAGTACGCCTTGTGTTCTAACTCCACTGGTAGATGACAAGTCTTTCCGAACACCAACCGATATGGTGACATCCCGATTGGCGTTTTGAACGCTGTTCTATAAGCCAACAATGCGTCATCTAACTTTCTTGACCAATCTTTCCTTGATCTCTGCACCGTTTTCTCTAAAATCATCTTTATTTCCCGGTTAGAAATCTCAGCTTGGCCATTACTTTGCGGATGGTAGGGTAGAGCAGTTCTATGACGAATACCATATCTCGAGAGGAGTGCTTCGAACTGTTTGTTGCAGAAGTGACTCCCTTCATCGCTTATGATTGCTCGGGGAGTACCAAACCTTGTGAATATGTTATTTTGAAGGAACCGAAAAACTGTTTTGCCATCATTGGCTGGTGTTGCTGCAGCTTCCACCCATTTTGACACATAATCCACAGCTAATAGGTTGTATAGATTGCTAAAAGATGAAGGAAAGGGACTCATGAAGTCTATCTCCCACACATCAAACAATTCTACTTCCAAGAATCCTGTCAAAGGCATTTCGTTTCTTCTTGAGATGTTTCCTGTACGCTGACAACGATCACATGCTTTCACAAAAGTACTAGCGTCTTTGAAAAGTGTTGGCCAAAAGAATCCGCTCTGCAACACCTTGGCAGCTGTTCTAGTTCCACTGAAGTGTCCCCCACATGGTAGAGCATGACAATGATTTAGAATAGAGTACATCTCTTCTTCAGGCACACATCTTCGTATTATCTGATCTGCACAGTGCTTGTAGAGGATTGGCTCTTCCCAGTAGTAATGTTTCACCTGAGAAAAGAATCTCTTTAATTGTTGTCTAGAGAACTCAGGAGGAGTTATATTAGCAGCCAAGAAGTTAACATAGTCAGCATACCACGGTACCATTAGACTTTCCCTCACACTAAAGAGTTGTTCATCAGGAAATTTCTCATTTATCTGTACCTCTTTCGTATTCTGACTTTCATCGTGCTCTAGTCTTGACAAGTGATCTGCTACCACATTTTTAGTGCCCTTCTTATCTTTTATCTCTAAGTCAAATTCTTAAAGTAGAAGTACCCACCGAATCAGTCTCGGCTTTGCATCCTTCTTGGTCATAAGGTACTTGATCGCTGAATGATCTGTGTAGGCAATAACCTTATTCCCAATCAGGTAGGGTCGGAACTTATCACAAGCAAACACAATTGCCAGCATCTCTTTCTCCGTTGTGGCATAATTCAGTTAAGCATCATTCAGGGTTCTACTAGCAGAGTAGATGGTGTGAAACACCCTGTCAACCCTTTGACCCAAGACCGCTCCAATTGCATAGTCACTTGCATCACACATCAATTCGAAAGGTAAATCCCAATTCGGTGAAGTAACTATTGGTGCTGAAATCAGTTTCTCTTTAAGAACTTGAAACGCTTTTAAACAGTCATCTCCAAACTCGGAGGGTACACCATTAACAAGTACGCTGGACAATGGCTTAGAGATCTTTGAGAAGTCTTTAATGAATCGTCGATAGAAACCAGCATGGCCCAAGAAACTCCTCACTCCTTTTACAGAAACTGGAGGTGGTAAATTCTCTATTCTTGAAACTTTAGCCTTATCCACCTCAATTCCTGCTTTCGAAATTTTGTGCCCAAGAACAATTCCTTCTGTCACCATAAAGTGGCACTTCTCCCAGTTTAGCACCAAATTAGACTTATTGCACCTAGTTAGCACTTTTTCCAAATTTTCCAAACACTGATCGAAGGAGGAACCAAAAACCGAGAAATCATCCATAAAGATTTCAATACAAGATTCTATCAAATCTGAAAAAATAGCCATCATACACCTTTGAAAAGTAGCAGGAGCGTTACACAAACCGAATGGCATCTTCTGAAAGCAAAGGTACCGTAGGGACATGTGAAAGTCGTCTTCTCCTAATCTTCGGGTGCTATAGCTATCTGATGGTATCCAGAGTAGCCATCAAGAAAGCAGTAATATTCTTGCCCCGCCAATTTGTCTAGCATTTGATCAATGAAGGGCAAAGGAAAGTGATCTTTTCATGTTGCTTTGTTGAGTTTCCTATAGTCGATGCAAATCCTCCAACCAGTGACTGTTCTTGTAGGAATCAACTCATTCTTTTCATTTTTAATCACAGTCATTCCACCTTTCTTTGGAACCACTTGCACCAGGCTAACCCACTTACTATCTAAAATGGGATAAGCAACTCCAGCATCCAACCACTTGACTACTTCTTTTCTGACAACTTCCTTCATGGGTGGATTGAGTCTTCGTTGAGCGTCGATTGTTGGTTTGGCATTGTCTTCCATTAGAATTCGGTGCATCATTGTTGAAAAACTGATTCTTTTGGCGTCACCTAGTGTCCAGGCGATGGCCTTGTTGTGAGCTCGGAGTACCCTCAGTAGTCTATAAGTTTCCACATCAGAAATAGAAGCTGACACAATAACTGGCAGCTTTTTATCTTTACCCAAAAACTCATACCTCAAGTGACTAGGAAGCACCTTCAATTCAAGTTCTGGAGGCTTTTCTGTAGATGGCATTAACTCTTTTGGAACTGCTCCCAATTCTTCAAAATACCTTCTGTTCAAGGGCCCATAGGAATCAAGCCACTTCACATAACCCATGACCTCTTGTCCCTCTTGCTCCGTCAATTCATCTTCAGTTAAACTTAGTTCAAGAGGATCATCTAGCAGCTTTTTCTCACCCACAATTTCATCAATCAAATCAATGAAGAAACAGTTATCACTTGCCTTTGGGTATGTCATAGCCTTTAACACATTAAAGACCACTTCTTCTCCTTGGACTCTCAGCTTTAATTCACCCTTCTGAACATCGATCAAGGCTTGGCCAATTGCCAGGAATGGTCTCCCAAGAATGATTGGGACATTGCTATCTTCTTCCATATCCAGAACAATGAAATCAGCTGGAAAGATGAACTTGTCAACTTTAACTAACACATCCTCAATGACTCCTCTAGGATGAGCTAGTGATCGATCCGCCAATTGGAGAGTTACCGTGGTTGGCTTTGCTTCACCCAGCTGCAATCTTTTGAACACTGATAGAGGCATCAAGTTAATGCTGGCTCCGAAGTCACATAGTGCACTTATTCCTTCAATTCTTCTGATAGTACAAGGAATAGTGAAGCTCCCTGGATCTCTGAGTTTGGGAGGGAGTTTCTTCTGTAGAATGGCGCTGCACTCTTCAGTTAGAGCCACTGTCTCATAATCCTCCATCTTTCTCTTCTTTGACAAAATTTCCTTCATAAACTTCACATAACTTGGCATCTGCTCTAAAGCTTCAGCAAAGGGAATGTTAATGTGAAGTCTTTTGAAGACTTCTAGGAATTTGGTGAACTGCTTGTCTAGACTTGATTTTCTGAGCCTCTGAGGATAGGGTATTTTCACATGGTGATTGTAAAGCCCGCTTAGTTAATTTGGAAATTAGCAGTTGTTTATGTTTAATCATGAAATTATTTATAGCCATTTAAATAATTTATTGTTGATATTTATGGAATTCAGATATGCATGAGTATGTTATCAGTAGCTTTTATATTTCGCATTTCCGGTGTCCGGTATTTTGGAACGCGGCGTTTGGCTCAGTAGAAATCACAACTTAGTATGTTAGTATTTTGGGGACGGGTTTTAGACATTGGGAATGTCGGGAATGGCCGGGAATTTAGAATGTCCCAAAAATACCCCTTTAGTATGATTTATGTGATTTTATGGTGGAGGGGCAAAATGGTCTTTTTGCCCCATTAGTGTCTTATATGATTTAATAAATGAATTAAATGTTTATTTTTAAATAATCTTTTTGGCTGAAATGGATTTAATAAAATGGTATTATATGCATGAAAATCCTTTTTCTCTCATTTTCCAACACTTAGTCAAAAGTTAGAAATTTCAAAATAGAAAAACTCTCTCTCTTTTCCTCTCATTTTCGGCTGAGACTTAGGGTTCAAAAGCTGGGATTTTTGGTGGTGATTCAAGCCCTAGATTGCAACTTTAGTGATCCCTTGTTGTGGTATGTGCTTCCTAGTTCCTTTCTCTTTAAATTTCTTGAAAAAAATGATGATGCATGTTGGATTTCTATGTGATTGTTGCTGCTGTCTTTTTGTTGTTGATTTATGAGGATCAAAGCATGTTTATGTGATGTTAATTGAGTTGTTTGAAGCATGCTAGATAGGGTGTCCAAAGCTTTTAGTTTCTATGTTAAAATATGTGATTTTTGAGGGAAAATGCTATGTTTTGTTTCTGTGAATTGCTGGATGTTTCTGTTTGTTTTCAGAGATGTTTTTAGGCTTAGTTAAGTAGAATTAAGCTTATGGATTGCATGTTTAGGTGGTTTTGCTCAAGCTTGAGTTTGGAACTCAAAGCTTGAGCTCCAATGGTGAATTTTGCCTATGTGATTTCTGGGTAGGTTTGATGCTCTAGAATTGTTATTTGGGGCATATAGAACAGGTCTGGAAAGTTTGGGACCAATTGGGGTCGAATTGGTCAAGTTATGGAATTTTTGGTTGCTGCCTGCGAGGAACCGGAATTCCGGTTGAGCATCCGGAATTCCGGATGGGGGTTCAGAAATTCCCAGAACCGGAATTCCGGTTGGGCAACCGGTCTGCCGGTTGGGGGATTTTTCAGAACCCTAGTTTTCCTCGTTTTTGGGTTTTTAGGGGTATTGCCATGCTTTTTATCGATAGGGAAACTTTTAGTTTCAAGTTTTAGTCCCCGGGAAGTGATTTAGCGTGTCACTTATAGCGTTGTGATTTTTATGGTTTAGGAGCCGATGTCCGCGGATTCGGCTTCGATTCCGGTCGGAGTTGGCCGCACACACGAAATCGGAATCCGAGTAAGATTAGTATAACGGTATGCATATGTAGATTACATGTTTAGCGTGCATGTAGGAAGCCTGCAAGATTACATTAGATCGGTCTTTAGGCTTCGAACCATCCAACCCCGTCACGCTCGGTACGAGGTGGAGTATGACCAGCAGCCGGAGTATGACCGGTTCGACCGATCAGCCGACACTATGTTGGTGGTTCGGCTGCTATTGACCTATCCGTCGGTGACAAGCTGGAGTATGACCAGCAGCCGGAGTATGACCGGTTCGACCGATCAGGAGGATACTTGTCAATAGTACCGTCCCCTGAACGTTCAAAACTCAGTACCATGTTGGACATGGCAGTAGTGCTCAGTACCATGTTGGACATGGCAGTAGCGGGACTCAGTATCGTGTTGGACACGGCAGTCAGTTTTATGTATGATATTATTATGTTTTTCTCACTGAGTCTGTCGACTCACAGTTTACGTTCATGTGTAGGTAAAGGCAAGGCTGTAGCTGATGGACCGTGAGCGAGCTTATGAGATTGTACATGTCGGGGCGGTTAGGCCTGGAGCGTACGATCCTCGGGACAGCACGGCTGAGATTTTTGTAACTGTCGTTAGACGACTTTCATTTTGATGTAAAAGTTAATCAGTTAAAACTTTTGTAAATATTTTATAAATCGGGATCCCGAGACTTTTGTAAAATGGTTTATAAGTTTAATGAAAAAGCAAAATTTTAATTAATCACGTTTTTCCATAAACCTCGTTGATTAGCAACGAGCTGCACAGTACGTTTAAAAATCACGTAATACGCCTAAGATAGTTAGGGTGTTACAATTTGGTATCAGAGCCGCCAGGTTGTCTTCCGAAGATCGTCACGACATGTACAATCATCATCAGCAGTTAGCTCGGTTCACGGTTCAGTAAGCCTTTATTGCTTTAGTAGTTTATTTTATTCAGTTATGAAAAAGAAAAGCCTGTTAGGAAGCATGTTAGTAGCCTGATAGTAGAATAGGCGCATGTTTCATTTCTAATTTCCAAATTAAGCGGCATTAGTAAGCTCGCCTTGAATACGACCTGATATGCCAACTCTTGGTTTCGCAGGCGGTTCTAATTAGATGGACGCCAGGCGGACTACCAGGAGTCGGGGCAACTCCGTGGGGTCGAATCAGGGAGAGGGAGCTCGGTTTCCCCCACCTGCTAGGGGCCGAGGTAGAGGTCCCCGAGGCAGGGCTCGTGGTCGGGGTGTTGAGGACCCGCCACAGGCTGCCCAGGCTCCCCCAGCCGATCAGGGAGCCCCGAATTGGGAGTTACGGTTTGCGGAGATGCAAGCCCGGATCGAAGAACAAGACCTCGAGATTCAGAGGTTGAGACAGCAGGGTGCTCCTGCAGTTCCAGTGCCCGTAGTTCCAGTGGCACCTGCCCCTGCTGCCCAGGCCGAGATAGTGGTGGCGGCCCACAGATTGGAACCTTTATATGAGCGGTTCCGGAAACAAGCACCTCCGGTATTCCTGGGAGGTCCAGATGTATCGAAAGCCGAGCAGTGGCTGACGGTGATTACCAGAATTCTGAACTTCATGGGTGTCACCGGTAACGACAGAGTGGTGTGCGCCACATTTCAGTTCCAGGAGGATGCCCTGGTATGGTGGGACATGGTGTCTCAGATTCACGATGTCACCACCATGACCTGGGAAAGGTTCCAGGAACTCTTCAACGCGAAATACTATAATGAGGCGGTCAGAAGCGCCAAGAGGAAAGAGTTCGTTCACCTGACCCAGCGGGAGAACATGAGCGTCACTGAGTATACTACTCAGTTTGACCGGTTGGCGAGGTTAGCCTCGGGAATTGTGCCGACCGACTTCAGCAGGAAGGAGAAGTATCTGGACGGGTTGAATCCCAAGATCAGGCATGACCTGATGATTACCACAGACGACAGCACCACCGACTTCACCAAACCGCCAAAAGGTGGGAATTGTTGGCGGTTCGAGCAAACTTTTTCCGGCGAGTTTACATGCGCCAGCAAAAGATGATTAATTTATTTTTTAATATTATTTACTTTTGTCGGCGCATTTTAGTCTGAAAAAAAGGCGGTCAATTTCCCTCGCAGTGAATAAACGTGCGCGCAAAAGTAGGTGGGGACTTTTGCCAGCGCATTTAATTGCGCTGACAAAAGTGGGAACTGTTTGACCAGTGGACACGTTAAATCAGGGTTTTGCTTGTGCCCGCGCATTTATGCGTCGGCAAAAGTCTTGAAATTTTTGGCAGTCAACTTCCCGCCAAAAGGAAAACGTGTGTGAAAATTTTGTGGAAAACTTTTGTTGGCGCATGTAAGTGCGCCGGCAAAAGTCCCAGCTTAAAAGAAAAAAAGCGTTTCGTGCGTTTTTATTCAGGATAGACTTTTGTCGGCGCACCGAATTGCGCCGGCAAAAGTCAAAAGTAAATAAAAATAGCCACGAACCCTTCTTCCCCATTTTCCTCTTCTCTTTCTCTCTCTCTGCGTTTTGTAGAACCACCGCCGACAGCCCCCTCTTTTCCCTTCCAAACACCATTTTCACCATCCCAAAACCCCATTTTCACTACGAAATCATTGTTTCTATCTTTTTCTTCTTTTTTTTTTTTTATTTTTTTCCAAAAAAGCATTTGTACCGGGACTCCAACGAGGACGTGCCGCCGCACCTCTGGCAGCCGCTGCCCGAGCCGCCACCCACCACCCGTCACACCTCCGCTCCAGTAGCCTATATTTTCTCTAGTTTAGTTTTATTTAATTTATTTTTTATTTGTGTATATATAATAATTTTAGTTTATTTGTGTATAAAATTGTGTTTAGTTTTTTAAGTTTTTATATATATGTGTAAATTTTTATAGTTTTATGTGTATTTTTATAAATGTGTGTGTATATGTGTCTATAAATGTATATAATAGTTTATATATGTGTATTTGTATATATATGTAAATGTATATATATGTGTATATGTATAAATATGTGTGTATATGTATATATGTGTGTGTATGTATATATATGTAAAAGTATATATGTGTATATGTAATTAATAAGTTTTTGCTTAAAGTCTTTGAAATTAATAAGTTTTTTGAAATTTACAATGTAATTCTAATATTCAAAATTCTAAACTCAACCTAGAAGAAAAACTAAGTGTATAACTAGATATATATGTACATTGTACGTAACTTTATGCTAGTATATGTAAAAGTATATATGTGTATATGTACTTGTATATAAAAGTAGATTTGTGTGTATATATGTATATATGTAAATGTATGTATATATATGTAAAAGTATATATTTGTGTGTATATATATATGTAATATATATGTGTATATGTAAATGTATATGTTACATATATATATATATAATATATACACATAGTACTATACTTTTATTTAGTTAATATTTATTTTTTTTTTGCTAAATAGGTTTTTGGTATTCCTTTGTTCGGTGTTTGGCAAAAATCAATTCTCGTTATATTGGAAGGTTAGTATGCTTATGTTATATTATTTATAATATTTAAAAAAAAGTTTACTTGAAAATGCATATTAGTAGAGTTTGAATATCTTATATATTATCCATAGTGAAGTGGAATCTGTGAAAAATATACTGCGGTCGGATGGGTGGCAAAAATTAATATGTATGTAAATTGTTTTGATATTGTGTTTGTGATTTTTGTGTATGTGTTATAAATTTGGGAATGATCAATTGTAAAGTGTTATGCTGTCAAATTTTTAGTAGCATAACATTTTCAATTTGATAATAGTTTTTATTTAAAAAATAATTAAAACATCATTAATATCATAGATATGATAATAGGTATAATGTAATATGCATGTAAACTGTTTTGGTATTGTGTTTGTGATTTTTGTGTAGGTGTTATAAATTTAGGAATGCTCAATTGTAAAGTGTTATGCTGTCGAATTTTCGGTAGCATAACATTTTCAATTTGATAATAGGTTATATTTAAAAAATAATTAGAACATCACTAATATTATAGATATGATAATAGGTTAAATTTAAAAAATTAGTTAACAGATTATTAATTACAATAAAAATATTGGTAATAGGTTATTTTTGAAAAATAATTACAACATCACTAAGTAAATTTAAATTAAAAATTGATAATTTAATTAGTTAAGACTTCAATTGTAACACAAATTCATTTAAATAACTTGGTAATTTTAAAATGTCACAAATTTACTTATTACTAAATAATAATTAGAAACTTTATTAAGTTAAAAATTGATAAATTAAAAACTTATTAATTAATTTAAAAATTTTCATTTATATTAGTCATAATGTTACATAAATTGTTAATTTAAAGAAATTAGATAATTGAAAAAATAATTAAAGTTGTGACAAAAAAACTATGTTTATCACTAATAGGTGAAATTCATTAAATTAAGTTTTCATAAATTAAAAAGACCATCATTGAAATGAAAAAATTTAGAATTAAAAATAACATTCAACATTGAATTAATAATAACATTAATAAAAATACATAGGTGGTATATAATATCGCACAAAATAACATTGAATTAATAATAACATTAATAAAAGTACATAGGTGGTATACATAAAATAGCATAAGACATTATAAGATACCATAAGACATTTTAATATAGCATAAAATGAAATTCTTACCCTGAATTGATTTCTTTGGTTATAAACCAAAGATAGGATAGAACAATTTTGTTTGTATTATCACATAATGATAATTTATTTCACACACACATTTTTCCTTAGACCCGTTTGGAGAGGCTGAGTCAGTAAGGACTCTTAAATATGCTTCTCCAAATTAACCAGGACTTTTATGTCCACATGGATAGTTTGGGCTTGTTTTATACCTATAGTGTGATCTATTGCTCATTTGATTGTTTCTTTGTTAAAGAGTTTGGTACACCATCTCATTGCATGTTCTTGTAAGTTGGCATACTTGGTAATAGTTTGCTTACTTGTGAGAACTGTAGGGAGGTGCTGTCGAAATTTTGGAAAAAAAAGCAGCAATCTTAAGAGAATAGATTGCACTATATGTATATTACAAACCTGAATGGGATAGGTTCTTTACCCTTTTAGAAATGGAGTGACAAGGTTGAGTAGGACACATTTTCAACTTTAATTTAAATTGTTTGTTTTCATATTGTGTACCAATATGGTGAGCGACAGAAGCTGGATGACTTCAAACAGACGATCTGTAGAGTTTCGTAGGGGTTGTGGATGAGTTTGTTAGAGTTGCTCGAATCCAAATAAATTCTGTCGGAGTTACATGATGCCCTTGCATGAGATGTCTGAATGTGAACTTTGAATCTCCCGATAATATTAGGGTACCTCTATTTGTGCACGGCATCCAACGATCGTACACGACCTGGTATTTTTATGGGGAGTCGTTCACGCAACCGGCTGTAGAAATATTAGACAACGAAGAAGAAGAAGAAATGGCAGATGTAATGGCGGATATTTTAAGAGAAGATCCTAGTTTTGATGATCCAAGTTCTACCACTGCTTCTTTTAATGAGCCCCCTGTGAATGGTGGTGGTAAGTACGACGATTTGTTCAAGGATATGGAAACTGAATTGTACCCGGGTTGCAAAAAATCAGTGCTCAACACTTTGGTGAAGCTGATGCACTGCAAAGTTCTCAATAAGTGGAGTAACCATTCTTTTGATATGTCACTCGCCATATTGATTGAGTTATTTCCAGAGGGTACAAAATTACCCAAGTCCCATTACGAGTTGAAGATGAAACTGCGTAACCTTGGTTTGGGTTATGAAACCATTGATGTGTGCAAGTATAATTGTGCCTTATTTTGGAAAGAGAATGAAAAAAAGAACTATGTCCTATTTGTGGTGAGAGTCGTTGGAAAAAGAGAAAGGGAGACGGAAAAAAAGTTGCTAGAAACGTTTTGTGGTACTTTCCTTTAATTTCGAGACTAAAGAGGTTATACAGTTCAAGACACTCGGCTAAAGACATGCGGTGGCACTACTCTAAGAGACCTAAAGAGGATGGCGTGCTTAGACACCCTGCAGATGCAGACGAGTGGAAGCAGTTTGACAGACGTCATCCCTCTTTTGCACTTAAGCCTAGAAATGTGAGATTGGGATTGGCCACCGTGTTGGGTTTTATGCCCTGAATAAAACTCCAATTTTAATGTAATCTTTATCTTTTAAATATCAATAAAGAAACAGAAGTATTTTCATCACTTTGTGTGTCATTTGGTTCATGTTATCATTTACTTGTTTATTTGATTTATAAATTTATCCAAACCAATGTCACATTTATATTCTTGTTTATTGTGTCATCAACAGAGTGGAAAGTAATCAAGATTATGTGATTCAATATATATTCCTAGATTTATCAGTACACAGGGTTTAACTGATATGTGAATCTACAACATAGTTTAGTTGTACCTTGGAGAAGTGTTATGTTCTTTCCAGGGCATTGGTTAAAGTAAAGCTTGGGTTGGATGCATGGAGTATGCATCGGAAGGGACAAATATTGAACTTTGAATCAAATATATTAAACTTACCATAATATCTATTCAATTCAATATCACCTAGTTGATCCTAGATCAAATGATCTAAATCCTGATATGGTTAGGTTTGACCTCAAGAGTATTATACATGTTCTTTGATTTTTAAGTTAAACTTACTTTTTGGTTAGGGTGATACGTACATTTTTGGAACATGGTAGTGCGATTGAGTGGAAGCGCTAAACATAGATATGGAATCTATAACTTTTATCTAGCAAATAGAAGTTGAATGATGATTTCCTTCGAGCTTGGCTAAACAGAGATAAATGGTTGAGTACTCATTTCAGTTCACTGAAATATCATTTATAGGTGGCTAAGTGTTTTAAGGATAAAATACATTGAAGGGTGTAACGGTAATTTAATCCCTATACAATGTAAATCATTTATAGAGGATCATTCATTATTGTGATTATAACAATGGATAATTGATAGCGTATCTATATCGTGGATCATATAGAGCATTCTATATAACTGAGAGTGCAATTCCAAGTTCTATGCGTGGATGCAACAAGGAATAATAAGTCAGTGAATTTACCTGGTAAGTTCTTGGTCTGCTTATTGGAAGCTCGGATATATAGGCCCATGGTCCCCATACTAGTTGAGACAATACTACTTGTAAGACTCAGTTAATTGATTTTGATTAATCAATTATAATTCTAAAATTAGACTATGTCTAGTTTATGAATTTTCACTAAGCAAGGCCTAAATTGTGAAGAAAGAGTTTCTAGGGTTTATTTGTTAATTAAGAGACATCGGTTAGTCTAATTAATAAATATATTAAATGACAATATTATTTAATAATTAATTTTTAGTTATTAATGTTGGGTTTTGTGCCCTAAATAAAACTCATTTCAATATAATCAGATTTACTTATTAATAAAGATCAGAAATAACATTTTATGTTGCATGGTTCACATGATTTATTTCATTATTATATGCATATAATGTATGAATTCTATTTAAGTCCAGAACATATGAATTTGTTAATGATTATAGTGTTGTCAGCACAGTGGAATATAATCTTAATTATATGTTCGAAAGTTTATTCCCTAATTTGTCAGTTCACTAGATTCAGACTGGCATAATATAATCAGCAATAGGTATTCTTACACATTGGTTAAGTGTTATGTCCTTTCTAGGGCATTGGCAAAGTTTACCAGTATAGGATGTATGGAGTATACATCGGAAGGGACCGATATTGAACTTTGATTAGATTGGTTAAAATTTACCGTAATATCTATTCAATTCAATATCACCTGTTGATCCTAGATCAAATGATCTTAATCCTGATATGGTTAGGTTTGATCTCAAGAGTATTATACATTTTCTTTGATTTGTTAGTTAATCCTACTTTAGAACAGTCAGGGTGATACGTACATTTGGGGAACATGATAGCATAATTGAGTGAGAGCGCTAACATAAATATGGAGTCTATAACTTCTATAGGAATTTAGAAGTGAAACGATGATATCCTTCGAGCTTGGCTAAACAGAGATAAATGCTTGAGATCTCATTTCACTTCGCTGAAATATCATTTATACGGAGCTAAGTGTTTTAAGGATAACATACATTGAAGGTGTAACGGTAATTTAGTGCCTATTCAATGTAGATCATCTATTAGAGGGTCATTGATCAAATTAGGATTATAACAATGGATAATTAATAGCGTATCTATATTGTGGAACATATAGAGCGTTCTATATGACTCAGAGTGCAATTCCAAATTCTAAGTGTGGATTCAATAAGGAATTAATAAGTTAGGGAATTTACTTGGTAAATTCGGTTTGACTTATTGGAAGCTTGGTTATATAGGCCCATGGTCCCCATACTAGTTGAGACCATACTGCTTGTAAGACTCAGTTAATTGATTTTAATTAATCAATTATAATTCTAAAGTTAGACTATGTCTACTTTATGAATTTTCACTAAGCAACGGCAAAATTGTGAAGAAAAGAGATTCTTGGTTTTATTTATTAATTAAGAGACTTTATATGTCTAATTAATAAATATATTAAATGACAATATTATTTAATAATTAATTTTTTTAGTTACTAAATAATTAGAATTGACATTTAAATGGTTAAATTAGAAAATTGGCATTTTTGAGAAAATGGGATGGAAAAATGATAAAATTGCAAAATTACAAAGTGAGGCCCACTATCCATATCATGGTTGGCCACTATGCAAGTATATTACCATTTATATTTTCATTATTTTAATGTCATACAATTCTAACCTAAACCTAGATGGCTTTCTATAAATAGAAAGTGATGGCTTCAGGAAACTATGAAAACATGCATCTTATTCCTTTCAGAAAAAATCCTGAGCTATCTTTCTAAACCTAGCCGCCACCTCTTCTTCTTTCTTTTTCTTTGACTGTTTCGAAATGCCTTAGTGATAGAGTAGTGCCCACACACAGCAAGTGGTACCTTAATCATAGTGTGGAAGATCGTGAAGAATCCAGATTCAGCAAAGAAGGACATTCGTGCTCAGATCTTGATAATACTCTGCGACAGAAAGGATACAAGGGTTAGAGATCTGTGTGGAAGGAGACATATTATTCCGCTGCACCCAATGTAAGGTTTCCTAAACTTTATATAATTTATTTCATTGTTTTAGAATTCATATTAGGATGTTAATGAAACATATATGGTAGTAAATCTAGATCCTGGTAAAATATTCCCAACAATTAAATAATTAGAATTGGCATTTAAGTGGTTAAATTGGAAAATTGGGTTTTTGAGAAAGTGAGATGTAGAAATGATAAAATGGCAAATTTACAAAAGTGGCGCCCATTATCCTATACATGGCCGACCACTTATGTAGCCTATTTATCATTTATTTTTCATTATTTTAATCCCAAATAAATCTAACCTAACCCTAGGTGGTTTGCTATAAATAGGTAGTGATGGCTTCACGAAAAAGATGATGCATCTCATTCCTTCAGAGAAAAACTCAAAGCTTTCTTCCTATACCTAGCCGCAACCTTCTCTCTTTCTTCTTCTCTTCTGAAAACCGAACCCTATAGTGAGTGAGTGAGTGCCCACACACATCAAGTGGTACATCAATCATAGTGTGGAAGATTGTGAAGAATCCAGATTCAAGAGAAGGACATTCGAGCTCAGATCTTGGTAATACTCTGTGCCAGAAAGGATACAAGGGTTAGAGATCTGAGTGGAAGGAGACATTATATTTTACCAGGATCTAGATTTACTACCATGTATGTTTCATTAATATCCTAATATGAATTCTAAAATAATGAAATAAATTATATAAAGTTTAGGAAACCTTACATTGGGTGCACCGGAATAATATGTCTCCTTCCACACAGATCTCTAACCCTTGTATCCTTTCTGTCGCAGAGTATTATCAAGATCTGAGCCCGAATGTCCTTCTTTGTTGAATCTGGATTCTTCACGATCTTCCACACTATGATTAAGGTACCACTTGCTGTGTGTGGGCACCACTCTATCACTAAGGCATTTCGAAACAATCAAAGAAAAAGGAAGAAGAAGAGGTGGCGGCTAGGTTTAGAAAGATAGCTCAGGATTTTTTCTGAAAGGAATAAGATGCATGTTTTTATAGTTTCCTGAAGCCATCACTTTCTATTTATAGAAAGCCATCTAAGTTTAACCGAATTTGATGCTAGACTTAAGGAGTTATGATAAATGAGAGATTGCCTCTTTATAGCTGCCACGTTACTATTATTTAAAGCTTCAAATTTTGAATTGTAACTTTGTTTTGTTTCATAAGCCTACATCCCATGCATTACTCATAACTAAACCACATGTGAAGACTAATTCAACACTCCAAACCATGCACACACGTGTAACTATCCTTAACTTCCTTTTATTTATTCTTTTGAAGCTACTACATACTAACTAATGACCATAATAAAAAAAATCATTTCTAATCCCAACCTAAAGGATTCTAGTCTAACAATATTACATATTTTGAATTATTCTCCCACTAGCTTCTCATGCACTTGTTTCACTAATCAACTTTTAATTAATACCTCTTATATTTTATTGATCACTACTCCTCACAAAGTGTCACACATATTAATAATCTCTATTAGTTCCATTTATTCTAATCAAATAAAATTTATCATTTATATATATAGTCTTGGCCAAATCTACATGACCCAAGACTTAGGTCATTATGCCACTTACTAATATATATTTTAAACACTCAAAATACTATAATCTAATTTTACCAACATATAACTATATTTATTTTCAAAATAAGATAATAATAATAATTATTATAATGATGATAATCTTATTATTTTGGAGACTAACACAAATCTTACATAAAAGTAATCCTCTATTCAAGAAACTAACTTATTCTATGCAATCACTATTTCGACATCGAGATTTTTAGACTAGCATAATAGAAATATAATAAACAAATATTTTAGTTATTACACTTCTTCTTTTGTCAGCTGTTTTTTTCTTTCGTCCTCTTCTCCTTTTTTGCCTTGTTCATTAACTTTGATTGTTCCTTCAGCTTTTTTGTTGTTTTCGGTCTAATCTTTTTCTTCTTTTTCGTTGCCTTTTTTGTTGTTTTCTTTCTCTTTTTTCTTGCCTTTTTTGTTGTTTGGTTCTCTTTTTCCTTGACTTTTTTGTTGTTTTCTTTCTCTTTTTCCTTGCCTTTTTTGTTTTTTTCTTTGTCTTTTTCCTCTTTTCTTTGCCTTTCTCCGCAGATACCTTGTTCAAAAATGTTTGCAAAAGTTGCCCAAATTTGTTGATTGTGCAATTCATGTGACTAAGTTGCTCCTTAATTTCAGTCACATCTTCTAATGCTTTGCTAAAGCCAATAAATTCTTCCTTAAGTTCAGCTATTATATTTTTCAATTCTGTGTTCTCTTGTTTTATATCCTGTCAAAATTTGCATCAAAAGAGTTATACAAAAAATAATTAATTATAATTTTAAATGGTTTATAAGAGTTTATGAGAAAAACTTAATAAACAATTATTTAAGTACCTTTAAAATGATAATATCTTCTCTTTTAGTTTTTTGCTGAAAGTTTTTTTAGCACACTCTTTAAACCTTGTATATTTCTTCTTGTACGAACTTGAAGAAGATTTGCTTTTTTTGGTTTTTATATTGAACTTTGGCTTATTCGTCATTTTCTACAGCATAAAAAATTTAAGTTAAAGTTAAGAAAATTTACTGAGTCTATTTCAGAAATAAAAGCTTCTTTGAATTTCCTCTAAGTTTACTTTGTTCAACCCCAGGAAGATTGATGAAGTAATTAGAAGAGCTAATGCAAGCAAATATGGATTAGCGGCTAGAGTTTTCACCAAGAACATAGATATTAGGTCTGTCAAGGAAATACATGTTTAAAATGACTATTACTACTATTATAGATCATTCAAATCATATAAATGTACTGTTGTTACTCTTATTACACACAAAAGCTTTTGAAAACTTGTACATACAAAACTCCACATTGTACCAAGTGGACTCCACATTGTACCAGCAAATATGGATATACATCAATACAAAGACTAGGTCTGTCACTAAAAAAACTATCACTAGTCATAAAATGAACTCACAGACAAAAATGTCATTTAAAGAGCTTAAACAAACTAATCAGAAGATTTTGTCAAAAGGTTAATGAGCAAATGAGCTCATCAGTTATTCATTGGAGATAAAAATGCCCACAATGAAACCCCTTAAAGACTGAATAGCTTCCACAATAATTAGTTCTACCATTAGAAAGGTTGGTTAGTACCTCTAGCCCTAGCAGAGCTATCAAATTTCTTAGATATGTAAAAAATTTAAAAAATACTTACTGTCGATGTGAAAGCTTTGGACGGTGGCACTAGCTTCGAAAGCAAAACGGAGAGAATGTTGGAAGAGAGTGATGGAGAGTGTAGGAGAGTATCTTTGCGGTGGTGGTGGTGGTATATCGGCTTTTGCCTTATCAGAGAGAGAGGGAGACAGAGCAATGGAATGAGAGAGAGAGAGAGAGGTTGATAGAGAAAGGAATGTAAGGTTAAAGGGTTTTAGGATTTTTTTTATTTCTATGCCAATATCTTAATATTCCATATTTATCCTCTAAATTTTGTTAAATTTTTAATGAAGGAAAATGTGTATTTTCATAAGTGCTTTCTTACTAATAAAACATAGATCACCATATAAAATATTTCCAAACTAAATACTTTCTGGTTTAAATATATATATATATATATATGAACTTAAACTCTAGTTGTTTCCATTTTCTTTTTGACTTGTTTTCATTTTTTATTTTCTGTGTTGTTAAATACTAGTTGTTTCCATTTTGATGCTAAATTGTTTCCATTTTTCAATATGTCTTGTTTTTGTTTTTAGTGTGAGTTGTTTCCATTTTTTCTGATTTTTTGTTACCATTTTAAATATATATATATGAAGTTAAACTCTAGTTGTTTCCATTTTTAGTTTGACTTGTTTCTATTTTTTATTTTATGTATTGTTAAATACTACTTGATTCTATTTTGATGTTAAATTGTTTTCATTTTTCAATATGTATTGTTTTTGTTTTTAGTGTGAGTTGTTTCTATTTTTTATGATTGTTGTTACCATTTTTCACATATATATATATATATGGAAGAGGTTTCAATGGTTACATTTTTATTGTAACCATCATGGTTACATTGTTTTAAATCATTGGATTACTATTAAATGGTTGTGATTAATTTGGAAATTAAACAAAAATAAATAATAAATAACTTGTAACCTGAAAGTAACCTAACCATTTATTTTCTTATAAAACTTTAATTAAGATTAATTATATTTTAAAATTAAATTAATTATAATACAAATTAATTATTTTTTTGCAATTTATTACTATATAAGGATCTTTTAGCAATTTATTTTTTTATACTTAAATTATTTAAAATTTTATAGCAAAACTTTTTATAATTTAAAATTATAGACATATAATTTCATAATTTAAATTTTATTATACTTGTAATCTTAATTTTAAATTATTACACTTAATTATTTAATTTTTTTATATATATATTTAAAAAGTTAAAAATGAAATAAGTTGAAGGATTTTTTAGAAAAAAAAAATAGTTGCAAGATTGATTAGCTTGAGGCCTCATACTTAGTTCTTATAATTGTAACAAAATAATTAAATATCATTTAAAAATAATTAATTATTTGAAAATTTATTATAAGAAGAGAATTTTAATTTGTGTCAAAAGAAGTTTAATTTTTGTAAAAAAAATAAATTTTATTGTAAAATATTATAATTAAATGGCAATTATTAAAATAATTCAAGTAAGGATTTAAATATAAATATTAATTGCTAAAAGAGGTCTTGTTAAATATTTAATTAATTATTTTAAGAAAATAGTTAATTATAATTAAATAATTCTAAAAAAGGAATGTCTATTTAATTAATTATTTTAAGAAAATAGTTAATTATAATTAATTAAATCTAAAAAAGGAAAGTCTACCTATTAGTAACCTACTATTACAGGTTAAAGAAAAATGTAACCATATGGTTACAATAAAAATATAACCATTAAATAGTCACCCATATATATATTTATATATATATATATATATATGAAGTTAAACTCTAGTTGGTTCCATTTTCTATTTTCTATGTTGTTAAATACTACTTGTTTCTATTTTTTTATATATATGTATTGTTTTTGTTTTTAGTGTGAGTTGTTTCTATTTTTTATGATTTTTGTTACCATTTTACATATATATATGAAGTTAAACTCTAGTTGTTTCGATTTTCTTTTTGACTTTTTCCATTTTCTATTTTCTATGTTGTTAAATAGTACTTGTTTCTATTTTGATGTTAAATTGTTTCTGTTTTTCAATATGTCTTGAATTTGTTTTTAGTGTGAGTTGTTTCCATTTTTTATGATTTTTTGTTACCATTTTACATACATATATATGAAGTTAAAGTCTAGTTGAATTTTTCTTTTTGACTTGTTTCCATTTTTTATTTTCTATGTTGTTAAATACTAAATGTTTCCATTTTGATGTTAAATTGTTTATATTTTTCAATATGTCTTATTTTGTTTTCATACAACAATTTATCTTGTTTCTATTTTTAGTGTATGATGTTCTTAATTGGAAAAATTGCTCCGCTTTAAACAATCAGATAGAAGGGTCAATTTGTCCAAGTTTTTATTTAACTTCACTCGTTCATCCATTGCCAAACTCTGATTCCACTTTGGTACAACCACATTGGTTCTACTAATTTTTCATTTCAGAAACTCTACACCTCCAAAGAATAAACATGAGTTTATTTAATAAAAATATCTACATCATTCCATTTAACAACTAACCCAAATACACAAAGCTAAACCAACTAAATAAATGAAATAAATAAACAAGTAAAATGTTGTGATATACCACCTGTGACAGTCAGTAGTCCCGTGATCCGTAAGGGGAAATACTAGGTAAACTGTACAATCATACACTGCCTGGAGAAGGTCAAGTGGGATGATTCTGAGACTGTGTAGGTATGGGACTACACAGTTGAAGAGAGCTCAAATGGATTGATTGGTACTACCTATATCAACAAGGTGCATCTTGTTTTTCGATAGCCCATCACGAAAGAACTCCACAGTTAAGCGTGCTTGACCTGGGGCAATTTCAGGATGGGTGACCTCCTGGGAAGTTTTCCCAGGAAGCGTGTGAGTGAGGACAAAGCATGCTGGAAACACTCGTGTTGGTCTGTAGGGTCAGTTCGTCAGTCCAGGAAGCAGCTAGAGTGGTGTACTCGTGTATAAGAGCCATGAGTCTGTGGGTGTAAGGGCCCAATGGAGGCTTGAAGCGGGGACGTTACAAAATGATATCAGAGCCTTGACCCAGCCGGAAGTGTGGTCGACGAGGACGTTGGACCCCGTAAGGGGGGGTGATTGTGACAGTCAGTAGTCCCGTGATCCGTAAGGGGAAATACCAGGTAATCTGTACAATCCCACACCGCCTGGGGAAGGTCAAGTGGGATGATTCTGAGACTGTGTAGGTATGGGACTACACAGTTGAAGAGAGCTTAAATGGATTGATTGGTACTACCTATATCAACAAGGTGCATCTTATTTTTCGGTAGCCCATCACAAAAGAACTCCACAGTTAAGCGTGCTTGACCTGGGGCGATTTCAGGATGGGTGACCTCCTGGGAAGTTTTCCCAGGAAGCGTGTGAGTGAGGACAAAGCACGCTGGAAACACTCGTGTTGGTCTGTAGGGTCAGTTCGTCAGTCCAGGAAGCAGCTAGAGTGGCGTACTCGTGTATAAGAGCCATGAGTCTGTGGGTGTAAGGGCCCAATGGAGGCTTGAAGCGGGGATGTTACACCACCACTTCCCTAACAATTATAGCCACGTAGGTATCATCTTGGTCAAATTGACAGCAACATTCTTAAATCAATGATATAAGATAACACGACATAATGGTTTTTTAGACAGCCTGAGCTTGTGAGCTTTACTATATGTGTGAAAATATTTGACACATTACACAAAAAATTGACTGCAAGTAAACCATTAAAGGATTTCTATAAGATTACAGCTTTAAGAACTCAAGATAGGACATCAATCAGCAGTTGGTTTCCTTCCTATGTATCTTAAAAGCCATGCTCCATTAGTGATTCTTTCCAAAAGCTTTAAACGGAGAGCAAACAACAGAACTTGGTTTCATTGTCCTCTTGCTCTTTCTACGTAACATTTTCATTGTAGGACACAAAGGCTCATTCTCATCTTCCACTGATGATAGTAGCTTGAAGTTTAAAATATTATAGTCCGTGATGTTATCTAATCCTTCATTTTCACCATTTACTTTTTCAGCAATTTCTTGACTGCAAGACTGTGGATTAGTATTTAACATTGGACCAACAACAACATCATCCATGTTTCTGAATCCCATATCTTCACCTTGATTATCAAGTGTTGCTTCTTTCCTCTCATGAGCTTCTTGTTTAGAAACCTGAAAATTGTATTTATAGTGAGAAATCAGAACCAATACCTAGTTTTTTTTTTAAAAAAAAAAACCATAACTAATTATGAAGCGTTATTTATTAGAAGTGACAAAATAAATTTCATGCCTGTTCACTCGTTTCTGGGATTGCCTCATCTTCAAATTCATCTTTTTGGGAACAAGACTTTCCCTCATTTATATTGTTTATCTCTTCTTCTACTCCTGTACAAGTTGCCTTCATTTTTGAGAAATCTTGTTTTAACAATGAGTCAAGAAGATTGCCAAAGTGATCCATTCCCATATTAACATCAAATGTCTATTTCTTTATCTCTGATATATCATTGATTCCTATCTTTACATTAGCTGTTTCATTTTTAATTTCATCAGTGTCTTTCTTAACTACACTCATTTCTCCTTTGACATCCTGCAAAAGTTATAGGAATTTAAACTAAATGAAAAAAATATATGAAAACATGAAGCAATCTAAATACATATGTAAGTAAATGGAATTTCAAGGTTACTGTAATGTAAACAACATATTCTGCACAAGTTTAACTACTGATTTTGAAATGTAAAATGCTGAAATTAAGTTGCAAAAAAAAAAAAAAAAAAAAACACACACACACATGTAGTAATAAATTAAAAGTACCTTCAGCAGTTCAAATATTTCTTCTTCAATGCTTCTTTCTTGGCTAGTATTTGTATGCTTTTCAGTCGGCATTGTAAGGGGGATATCAACACTTTTGTCTTTCTCTTTATTCAAAGTTGGAGTTTTAACACAATGACCACTTAATGAATTTTCTTCAGCTTCAGATCAAATCAAAGGTTCATAACCAACTTTTATATATTACAAAAATGTATATTAGCAAAAGGACAGTATACAATTAAACATTATGAAAATAATTAAAGACAACAAGAAACAAACCTGCAATTTTTGGAAAACTTCCTTCCAAACAGTTTTCTTTTGGAGATTTTTAAGTAACTTCCAATTCAAAAGTCTTGGAATTCTTCTTCCAACACGTGTCTCAAACGATTCCCCTAGCAATGGAATCACTTCGAAACCCCCAGACTTGAAAAGCTAGTGGAAACCCACATAGCTCATAGCCCTTCTTGTCGCATTCTTCAGCACTGATAAGACCTTTAATTGTTTCGTCGAATGAACGACGACCCCAAGGATACTTGTCAAAATCTTCTTTGTCATCTACTAGTTTCATAATGAATTCATCAACTGCAGTGCTTCCTCTCTTACTTTCTAAGATGTTTGTCACTGTAAACACCTTAGCCATCTTGATGGCATCATCACCGTCCTTAATTGTTCCAAACAACATAAATTCTTTCAAATTATCCCTTGAAACAAAATGCTTCCCAGGAAAGTATTTTTCCTTTATCATAATAGGCTGGTAGCTATCTCCAACATGCTTTGGAAGCTGAGAACAGTTTAAGCCTGTTATCAGAGCAAATTCATCCAGTCCAAACGTTGCTTTCTTATCTTCAAAATTCAATTCTAACTCTGTTTTATTATCGGTATGTCTTTGATGTAGCAAGAGAGAATGGATGATCATGATAGCTGGTTGAAGAGATTCATCCATATCAAGAAGAAACCCAAAACAACAACCTTTAGATCTGTCTATCAGCTGCTTACTTAGAATTTTTTTAATGATTTCTAAACCACACCAATAGGTTTGCACATGTATTGTTGATTTTGCAAAAATCAACTTTTTTGCATCTAAATCCTACACACAAAATAAGGGACATGTTACTGTCTAGTTATTTGAAATACATATTTGGCATAGAATGTGACTTATTTTTTTGGAATGTAAACATGTATTTATAATATTCGAAATAATTATTATTTAAAATATATTAAAGAATAGAAATGCAAGATCAATATACCGAAAATTCATTCTCATTTCTTCTTTTTTTCCTACTTGATGAAGCTCTCCTTTCTTTCTTCAATGGGGATACTTTTGTCATATCTACAAGAATGACAAACAAACAAAGAAAAAAGAAACATATTTTATTTAACATATTTAATTCTCAGGGGTATGGTGCGCACAATGTAAATTTAAGAGTATAATTAAGAAAATAGACTATAACTTTTATGTACTTTAAGAGCATTGATATGTAATGGAGAATATATGATTGAATGAGTTGAAGATGTGGATTCACAACTTTTCTAATAATTAAAACTACTGGCTTATAATTAATAAGCTTATTGATATTTGTCTTGAAATAGATTTTAATAACTATTGAAAAAAAAATGAAGCTTATTGGAGTTCTGCTACTTATTTCAATGTGTTTGAGCCCTTGTTTGCTTCAGTTGACAATGGCCAATGATCTAAGTCCAAGTCGAACTCCAACTCCCATGGTTTTTCCAAGTAAGAATGATTATTAAAGTCATATATTTAGTTTATAGAATAAAGAAATTAATGAATTAAGTATGTGTGTGTGTGTGTATAGGTATTTGTGATTCAAAGTGTGAGGTTCGATGTGGAAAGACTGGAAAAAAGCATTGATGCTTGAAGTACTGTGGAATATGTTGCAAAGCGTGCAAGTGTGTCCTATTTGGGACTTATGGTAACAAGTCAGAATGCCCTTGCTACCGTGACAAGTTGAGCTCTAAGGGCACCCCCAAGTGCCCTTAATATTATCATCACTACAAATACTGTGTCTAATTAAGCTAATTAGGAATTACAAACATAAACGAAAAGATTTATCATAAACTAATTAAGTGAAGGATTCTAAACAAAGAATTATCATAAACGAAAAGAATTATCATAAACTAATTAAGTGAAGGATTCTAAACAAAGAATTATCATAAACAAAAGAAAAGAGAAAAAACACTTCCATGGATTTTCATTCCTATAATCCTATTATTGTTTACATATATTAAAGATGTTTACACTTACTATAGCTCTGAAATTGGACGGCGGCGTTGGCTTCAAAAGCAAAACGAAGAGACTGTTGGAGGAGAGTGACGGAGAGTGGGTATCTTGGCGGTAGTGGTGGTGGTATATCGCCTTTTGCTTTATCGGAGAGAGAGAGAGAGAGAGAGAGAGAGAGAGAGAGAGAGAGAAGAGAGAGAGAGAGAGAGAGAGAGAGAGAGAGAGAGAGAGAGAGAGAGAGAGAGAGAGAGAGAGAGAGAGAGAGAGAGAGAGAGAGAGAGAGAGAGAAATGTAATGAGAGAGAGAGACAGGGAGAGGTTGATAGAGAAAGGAAAGAAAGGTGATTGGTTTTATTTAGGGTTTTATCTATTTACCCTAAATAAAGTATCTTAAGATTCCATATTTACCCTCAAAATTTTGTAAAAAAAATTTAATGAAGGAAAATGTGTATTTTCACAAGTGTTTTCATACTAATAAAACATAGATTACCAAATTCCAAACTAAATACTTTGTGGTTTATATTTGATTGATTAATCGTTTCCATTTCATTTTTTTTTTATTTTCATTTTTCTCCATTTCGTTTCCATTTGTTTCAATTTTTATTGTGAGTTGTTTTTACTTTTTATGGTATTTGTTTTCATTATCAGTGTAAGTTGTTTCTATTTTCTTTTTGGCCTGTTTCCATTTTTTTTTCTCACACTCATAATGCTAGTTGTTTCCATCTAAAGATTATGTTATTTTTATTTTTTATGCCATTTGTATCTATTGTTATTAATTAATACTTGTTTCCAATTTTAATATAATTTCTTTTCTGTTTCAATATGAGTTGTTTCTATTTTTATTTTATTGCTTCCATTTTTATTTGACATGTTTCCATACTCAATTTGAGTTATTTCTACTTTAATGATACTTGTTTCCTTTTTATATATATAGATATATATGAGTTGTTTCTATTTTTTATGTGTATTGTTTCTATTTTTATGATACTTGTTTTCATATATATGAGGTTAAATTCTAGTTGTTTTCATTTTATATGGAATTTGTTTCAATATTAAGGTATTTTTGAAAAAAAAGTTCATAAAAAATGCAAAATTGAAAACCCCTCTAATTATTTTTCATTTTAGTATGAGTTTTTTCCATTTTAATTTTATTGCTTCCATTTTAGTTTGACATGTTTCCATTCTCAATTTGAGTTGTTTCTATTTTAATGATAATTGTTTCCTTTTTTTTATATATGAGGTTAAATTCTAGTTGTTTTCATTTTTCAATTTCACTTCTTTCCATTTTCTATTTTTATGATACTTGTTTCCATTTTTCATATATATATGAGGTTAAATTCTAGTTGTTTTTCATTTTTTATGGCATTTGTTTCCATTTCCCACATATATATATATGAGGTTAAAATGTAGTAATTTTATTTTTATGATAGTTATTTTCACTTTTCAATATTCAATGTGAGTTGTTTCCATTTATTTTTATATATATGAGGTTAAATTCTAGTTGTTTCCATTTAACACACATGCTCACTTAATACTAATTGTTTCTATTTTTAATTTTTCTTGTTTCTATTTTTAATGTGAGTTGTTTCTAGTTTTTTGATACTTGTTTCTATTTTCCAATTTTTATGATATTTGTTTCGATTTTTTTATATAAATTCTAGTTGTTTATAGTTCACACACACACACACACACTCAAATGATACTAGTTGTTTCTATTTTTTACACACTCTTAATACTAGTTGTTTCCATTTTTAATATAATTTGTTTTACTATCAGTTGTTTCCATTTTCTATTTTTAATTTATCTTGTTTCTATTTTCAATGTGTGTTATTTCCATTTTTAATTGTATTTGTGTCCATTTTTCATATATATATATATATATATATGTGTGTGTGTATGAGTGTTTGTGAAAAATACAACTAGTACCATTTGAATATGTGTGTAACACGCTCAAATGAGGTTAAAATGTAGTAATTTTATTTTTATGATAATTGTTTCCATTTTTCAATATTCAATGTGAGTTGTTTCCATTTTTTATAACATTTGTTTCGAGTTTTTATATATATATATATATACATGAAGTTAAATTCTAGTTGTTCCCATTTAACACACACTCACATAATACTAGTTGTTTCTATTTTTAATTTTATTTGTTTCCATTTTCAATGTGAGTTGTTTCTATTTTTATGATACTTGTTTCTATTTTTCATATATGATGATATTTGCTTCTATTTTTTCATATATATATATATGAGCTTAAATTCTAGTTGTTTCCATATCACTCACACTCACATAATACTAGTTGTTTCTATTTTTAATTTTACTTGTTTCCATTTTCAGTGTGAGTTGTTTCTATTTTTATGATACTTGTTTCTATTTTTCACACTCTTAATGCTAGTTGTTTCTACTTCTCTATCTCACACACACACACACTCAAATGATACTAGTTGTTTCTATTTTTCACACACTCTTAATGCTAGTTGTTTCTATTTTTAAGATAATTTGTTTCTGTGTTAGTTGTTTCTATTTTTTATGATATTTGGTTGAATTTTTCATATATATATATATATATGAGGTTAAATTCTAGTTGTTTCCATTTCACACACACACACACTCACATAATACTAGTTGTTTCAATTTTTCACACACACTTTATGTTTCTTGTTCCCATTTAAAGGTTATGTTGTTGTTAGTGAAATGTTTGTTGTTCCCATTACAGTAATATCAGTAAAATAGTTCTATTATCTTTCTATTTTTACTGTTCTAAGAATGAATGAAAAAGGTTTAAAACAACAAATTAGTTATAAA
This sequence comes from Cannabis sativa, assembly GCF_029168945.1. NCBI lineage: Eukaryota > Viridiplantae > Streptophyta > Magnoliopsida > Rosales > Cannabaceae > Cannabis > Cannabis sativa. The sequence goes on along the minus strand of NC_083602.1, from coordinate 48,318,443 downwards.
AGAAAAGAAGTTATAATCTGGCGTATTCTCTTAAAATTTTCTTTTGTAGGATAATTCTTCAATTGAGTAGTTATATATATCTACAGAAAATAATGAAAATTCACTTACCATGTAAGTTGGCATATGAAAATATGGGTACAATAAAGAGCTGAATCATTAAATATTATTTGTTATGCAACAATCAATATTCAAAAGTAAAAGAAAAAAAAAAGTCATTGATGAAGTGGTACTTTAAATAGTAGATAGCTCCTCCTGAATAAATGAGATTTGCAACCTCATTGCAATTGAGTAAAAGTAATCTATCAAATCAATCCAAATCTATGTTTGTAAAGCAACAAAATCAATTCTAATATATGTTTGTAAAGCAACAAAATCAAAATCAAATCTATGTTTGTAAATCATCAAATAATATTTGTATACTATACTAACTTTTTCAGCCAAACTAAATGATGTGCAATTTTGCTTAATCAAGCAATAATCAAGTTTTGCTAGTTTTCCAAATTTCTGCAAGTCTTTTTGTTATGTCCAGGTTGATTACATTTTCCGCATTTGATTTGCTTTGTTCATTTTTTGTTTTTCTGCCATAAAGGTTTGCTTCTTCTTTTCTTTGGTCTTCCCACTCTTACTTTTTTCTTTTGGATGCTGAACTTCCCATGATTTAACATATTCGGGTACCTCCCATGTGTCTTCATTAGGAATAGGGTATACAATTTATCCATAAGTTGCAAGCATGGCCTCCTTTGTGTAATATGATGAGCAATATTCATATGCATCTTTATTCATATCTTTTAGAACAGCTATTGCATGGCCACAAGGAAGTTGATCTATTTGGAACCTGTTAATGAATAATGTATACCTTTTGTCAATATTGATTTGAAATCAAGATAGCAAGTAAACATAATTTTGCAGCTCCATTTGTTACAATCATCTTTCAAATAAATTTTCAATCTTTATTTGCATCTAACAACTCTATTTATTAATATCAACCCATTATCTCTAACCCCTAAGAAAATTTTCCTAAATGATGGACGACCATATTATGGCCCTTAACTCTATCATACAAATTTTCATCAGGGAAATAAGATAATTATTCTTTTAAACTTAACAATAAATCACCTAAGCTAGACCAATCCTAGGATATCCCTTTTCAGAAGTCTGAAATGGAAGCCTAGCTGTTTTGAGCAAATCACAGCTACTTGGACATGAGAATCATGGAGTGGTGTAAAGATGATCTGAGGTTTTGGAACTGGGGGCTCTACGAATCTGAGATTAGTTGGTGTGGATCTAAGCACAGAAGTGAATGACATTGTGTTTGGTGTGAAAAGTGTTGTGACCACTGGAACTGATAGCTCAGAATTTATTGACACGCATTCAATGAAGTTTTTAGCAGCTGCCAATGAATAATGAGTTTGGAGAAAAAGAAGAGAATGTAGTAGCAGGTAGTGTACTGCTACTGCTACGTATGATGATTTTAAACCTTATAAACTACAACTTCACAATGAAATTCCACAAAAGAAAAATCTAGCATTCAAAGCCAACAATATAGCACAAGATTCCATGATTTCCCTTTACAATTCCTAATCAGCTGCACTAGCAATTTCATTTAAATTTATGTTTGGGAGGAACTTTCTATCTAACATCCCGTAATAACTAACAACAACTATCTGGTTACAATCTGATTTCCCTTGTACATATATCTTTTTTTTTACAATCTGATTTTACAGCAACAATTCTAACCCAAATAATTAACCACATCTATAACAATGAAATCTCATATTGATTTTGCAAGTTTAGCAATTAGCATGTACCGTTTGCATCTATAGAACAAAGCTAAGGACAATATATAAGGATCAAATTATATATATAGGTTGCGTTATATACCGTTTTCATGTACAAGTTCTCGAGCTTAGATCAACTATTGCTTTTTTGCATCCATCACGAACTTCGAACAAAACATCATTTGTCGGGTGCACCTAATATTTGAAAGTACTAATATTAGAATTTATAGTCAAGTTAGGTATAATTTAAAGTTGAGAATCATACCGTCATCTTCAATGAGTATTTGTAGTTATCATTTAAGATTTCTTCATGTTTGCTTGTCAGCCTTGTGGGAATTGCTTGAGCTATGTTTCGATTTTTACAGCTCCATTCTTGCACCAAACTTCTTAAACATTCTACCATAGTGCAGATTGGTAGCTCCCTTACTGCAACAATCAAAGAATTCAAAGATTCTGCGAGGTTGGATGCCATGTTCGAGTATCTATTATTTTGAGAGTGAGCTTGAGCCCATTTTTCATACCCGATTTCTTGCAAGTAGGGTCTCAACCTCTTGTCAATCTTATCTAGTTTTCCCATGTGGCGCTCGAAGCCTTCAACAGTGTATGCCTTTGCCACTGCGAAGAATGTATCTGAGACAGTTTTTGAGCTTTTCTTAATTTGCTTTTAATGTTCTTTAGTAGGTGAAAGGTGCAAGCTCCATGAAGTACTTCTGGGTACACTTTGATGGTTGCCTTTTTTATGCTTTCGTGACGGTCAGAGATAATGACCATGTCTTCTCTTGAACCATAACACTCCCTAAACTTTTCAAAGAACCACTCCTAAGAATTATCGTTCTCTGAATCAACCACACTAAAAGCTAGCGGGAAAATATGACCTTCCGCATCTTGAGTCGCTGCAACCAGCAGTATATAACTCCATATGTAGACTTTAAGAATGTCACATCAACTATCACCACAGGAATACAATGCAACCATCCTTTTCTTGAAGCATTCAATGCTACAAAAAGGAATAAAAAGCCATCTTCCTCTGTTTTGAGCTCCACAAAAGAGTCTGGATTTGTATGATGCAACAAGTAAAGATACTTGGCTATCTCAGAGTAAGACTTAATTACATTTCCTCTTTTTCTTTTTCCTTCTGTATTGATCTCCAAGCTTTGCTGTATTTGACTCTCAATCCACGAATTTTCAACTCATTTATAACATCTGCAACCGTGGTTTTAGTCTTGATGTTTGTGAATTTGTACTTGATCATGTCTGGAATGATGGTTGAGGTTGCTTGACGTTGATCTTTCAATCTTATCTTCATATCGCAGCTATGATTGTCCTCAAAAGTCATAATTATAAATTGCATTGTGTTTCCATTCCTTGATGCCCTTAACTTCCAGCTGCAATTTTTGTCAAAGCACTCCGCTAGGAACTGTCTTTTGCAAGATTTTTTCACGCGGTACTGAAAAATGTTTTCTAATTGCATAGTGGCTCAACACAGTCTTCAAGGTCTCTTTATCTTTGTAAATCTGAGACGGAGCTATTTCTTGATGGTTTTTGTTGTTGATTACTGAATCTTCGTCTATTTTAATCTCTTCTGCATCGTTGTTTGCTTCATTTCCCATTTCTATTATTTGCTTGGCAACCAACCTTGCATTGGAGATATAATTTTCACTCTCATCTGCATCCATGTCAACAGTTGCTTCTTCATCTGAATTTGATGTTCCTTCTTCAGCTTGTCCCAATTCTATACCCAATTCGTTATAAGTTGATGTACTTCTGGTTGAAAAAAAAGTCAGCTCAATATGGTTAATCTCTGTTGATGTACTTCTTGTTGGAAAAACAGTCGACTCAATATGGTTATTCTCCATTGTAAGGCACAACGGGTACTTTGTAAAATCTGAATCTTTTTTCTTCAACTCCTTGTAGAAGTAAAATTGGAGGTCATCTTCTATGTGGAATGGAGGGTAGTTGTCTTTTCCTTGGTACTTTATTTTTAGAGTTGTTGATCCAAGATCTATCTTCAGCTCATTACATATCATTCCAACCAAGGTGTTGTAGTTGCAATTATTGGGAATGACCATTCCGCGAACTTGAAAGTTGATGTAATTTTGATTTTCATCCCAATGACCACTATGTTGGATTACAATGAAAATTTTATCCATATCCTGCATCCAGAAAAGATAGTATGTTAATATTACAATAAAAAATTGATGTACTTTTTTGCTCATAAAAAAAATCAGAAATATAATGAGAAATTATGTAGTCAACATTTTATTTGTTTAATATTTGAATTTTTTAGCAAATGGAAGAAATCAATATTAGTATGTACCATAGTGAAGTCCAACAGTTGAAATTGGACAAGATTTTTGCTCTTTTTCAGTCTTCTTTTGTAACTTCACACTGAGTAAAGCTATAGCAAGAAAAATATATTGATGGCATTGTCTTATTTCCATTTAAAAAAATAGCTTACATACCATAAACCAATACCATTAGCCAAAGGAGGGTAGGCAGACAATTTATATTCATGACCCCATAATATAGCTTAAGAGTTATAACATGAAACTTAGTAAATTATTGTTCTCAAACCATAACTACAGTGAGCTAAATATATAGCACCCAAAAAATAATACAAAACATAATTAGTTTGAAGACAACTTATACAATACAAAAACATATCTCAAAGCAACAACTGTAGTCATTGAGAATAACAAATAAACATAGCACCCAACAAATGAAAAACCTTCAATACACAACATATTCTAAATACCCAATGATAAAAAGATTCATACCTATTGAAAATGAAGGCAGCCATGGAACAAGAGTAACTCCGCAATCTGTTGGAGCTCTTTGCTTTGGTAGCAAGGCCATTCCCAAATTCCCAACAAGCCAAACAAAGTAGATATTTGAACACACATTTAGTAATTCCAATAGCAGAACCAATCACAAGAGATAAACAATGAAGAAACTTAAGCAAATCAACCATCTCAATTCATTTATATTAATGATGCAATAAAACTATACGTAACATCAGAAGATACAGAAAACAGAAAGTAAGCTCAACTAGATTCACCATGTTGTATCTTGTATGGTAATTCTGATATTGCACTACTATAACTGTATATGATTGAATCAAAAGGATAATAACTATCATTTTTCTTTTTTTGCTTTCAATAAGATTGTATCATCAAAGAGCATTTTTCCTTTGTTTTTGGGTATATATGGTGTGTATAGGAAAGTAATCATGTCATGCAACTAAAGTAAGTAATCAAATACAGAGAATACACTCTTTAACACTCCTCCAACTCTCTCATATTACATTTTTAAGTTCAGTACAAAAATGAATAGTGGTTAATTATAGGCTTCTATATATAGTACTCAGACTAACACAAGAAAACATGTACAAAAAAAAAACTAACTTTAAGATGCAATTACTAACTTCCTAAACATGTCAGTAGAAAACACGTGGACAAATTAATCTATCCGAGTAGTTGAATAATATAATTTTGACATGATATGTATTTATTTAATTTCAATAGTAATACTAATTATTAATTACATATACTATAAATTAAGGTTCCAAAAGGGTTAGTTGATGATGAAACTAGAGAAGCACATAACAAAGGAAATTCCTTAAAGGATCTGAACATAGCAGGAGGATTTGGAGATACAATATAACAGAAATGTTAAACCAGCTGTGATAATTGAATAAAAAATAGGGAAAAATATTAGGATTACCTTAGGTTTTCAAGATCCAAGAACAAAAGTTTTTCCAATGGTAGTAGCTGAAAAGAAATGTTATGACTGAAAAAGAAAAACAACCAAGCAATTCAGGAGCTATTTACCCTTTTAATACTCACCTTCGTAAACATCCCCATTACTATAAAGACTCTCTCCCAATTATTGTTGTAACACCCTAACTACCTTAGGCGTATTACGTGATTTTTAAACGTACTGTGCAGCTCGTTGCTAATCAACGAGGTTTATGGAAAAACGTGATTAATTAAAATTTTGCTTTTTGATTAAACTTGTAAAATAATATTACAAAAGGCTCGGGATCCCGATTTATAAAATCATTTACAAAAGTTTTAACTGTTACATAAAATAAAGTCGTCTAACGACCAGTTACAAAAATTCAGCCTTGCTGTCCCGAGGATCGTACGCTCCAGGCCTAACCGCCCCGACATGTACAATCTCATAAGCTCGCTCACGGTCCATCAGCTATAGCCTTGCCTTTACCTACACATAAACGTAAACTGTGAGTCGACAGACTCAGTAAGAAAAGCATAATAATATCATACATAATTCTAACTGTCGTGTCCAACACGATACTGAGTCCCGCTACTACCATGTCCAACATGGTACTGAGCCACTACTGCCATGTCCAACATGGTACTGAGTTCTGAACGTTCATAGGGATGGTACTATTGACACGTAACAACCTGATCGGTCGAACCGGTCATACTCCGGCTGCTGGTCATACTCCAGCCTGTACCGACGTGTTACTATATCCTCCTGATCGGTCGAGCCGGTCATACTCCGGCTGTGGTCATACTACGGCTGTCACAGACGGGATACGTCAATAGCACGGAACCACCAACCAAGTGTCGACTGATCGGTCGAGCCGGTCATACTCATTTCTTGGTCATACTCCAGCTGTCACCAGACGTGACGGGGTTGGATGGTTCGAAGCCTATATACATAACTAATGTAATCTAGCGGGCTTCCTACATGCACGCTAAACATGTAATCTACATATGCATACCGTTATACTAATCTTACTGGATTAGATTTCGGGTGTCTTGGTCAACCTGACTGGGCCGAAGCCGACGGCGGATTGCGGCTCCTAAACCATAAAAATCACAACGCTATAAGTGACACGCTAAATCACTTCCCGGGGACTAAAACTAGGAACTAAAAGTTTCCCTATCGATAAAAAGCATGGCAATACCCCTAAAAACATAAAAACGAGGAAAACTAGGGTTTCTGAAAATTCCCCAACCGGTAGACCGGTTGCCCAACCGGAATTCCGATTCTGGGAATTACTGGACACCCATCCGGAATTCCGGTTGCACAACCGGAATTCCGGTTCCTCGCAGGAATTTTTCAAAAATTCATAACTCGATCAATTCTAACCCAAATCATGCAAGATCTTCCAGACCTGTTCTATATGCCCCAAATAACCATTCAAAGGCAACAAAATCACCCAGAACTCAGAGAATCACAAAACACCATTAAAGACCAAGCTTTGAGTTCCAAAACTCAAACTTGGTTAGAATCCACTAACATGCAATCAAGCTAGATCAACCCTACATAAATATGCATAACTAAACCTCTGAAAATGAAAATAATCAACCACAGCAAGTAATTTACAGATTCAACATATATTTTCAAAATTCATGCTCTAGAACTAAAAACTCCCAAAACTTGATTCCAAGTAACCATCATGCATACACTAGCTCTAAATTACTTAAAAAATAGCAAGATTAAACTTTAGAAAACAACAACAAATCACAGCAGCAAGAACTTCAAATTAACATGCATTACTCAACTTTTTCATCAAAACTCAAGAAATTAAAGAAGGAGAGACAAGAACCAATCTAGCTTGCAATGGACCTTAAGAGGAGGTGGATTAACAAGTAAAAATCAATGGAGAAATCAGCTCCTTGCTGCCCAAAGTTTCAGCCGAAAATAGAGAGAGAAATGGAGAGTTCTTTTCAAAATTTTCTATTTTCTACACTTAGCATTTTTTGTAAAAAGAATCAATAAAATCAAGGCCACTTCTAATATTTCATTTCAGCCAACTAAAACTAAAAATAAACATTTAATTTTCATTTAATAAGCTCACATAAGACAAAACACTAATGGGGCAAAAAGACCATTTTGCCCCTCCACCATAAAACCACATAAATCATACTAAAGGGGTATTTTTGGGAAATTCTAAATTCCCGGCCATTCCCGACATTCCCAATGTCTAAAACCCGTCCCCAAACTACTAACATACTAAGTTGTGATTTCTACTGAGCCAAACGCCGAGTTCCAAAATATCGGACACCGGAAATGCAAAATATGCAAGCTACTGAATAACATGAATAACAGTATAATAAATTATTTAAATAGCTATAAATAATTTCATCATTAATCACAATTAACTGATAATTTCCAAATTAACTAAGCGGGCTTTACAACTATCCCCCCCTTAAAAGGATTTCGTCCCCTGATATTGAGCTCTCATATCTGTCTCTAGCTCCCAGGTGGCTTCTTCCACCTTACTGTTTCTCCAGAGAACCTTGACCAAAGCTATGGTCTTATTCCGAAGGACTTTATCCTTTCTATCCGGGATCTTGCCTTGTTGTTCCTCATAAGTCATATCTGGTAGAAGTGAAGACTCTCATGCTTGAGTATATGAGAGGGGTACGAAACGTATTTTCTCAACATTGAGACATGGAATACATTGTGAGCTGCTGATAAAATTGGAGGCAATGCTAACCGATATGCCACTTGACCTATCTTCTCGAGAATCTCGAAAGGTCCTGTAAATCTAGGGCATAACTTGCCTCTTTTCCCGAAACGTTTAATCCCCTTCATCGGAGATACTTGTAAAAACACATGGTCCCCTACTCGGAACTCAACATCTCTGCGTTTCGGATCTGCGTAACTCTTCTGTCTGCTCTGTGAGGCAAGCATTCTAGCTTTTATCTTCTCTATTGCCTCATTGGTCCGCTGTACTGACTCAGGACCTAAGTATTTCCTCTCCCCTGTCTCATCCCAGTGGATAGGGGATCTACATTTCCTACCGTACAACAGTTCATAGGGAGCCATCCCTATCGTACTCTGATAACTGTTGTTGTAAGAGAATTCTATCAACGGTAGATACTTACTCCATGAGCCTTCAAAGTCCATAATACAGGCTCTCAACATATCCTCCAATATCTGAATTGTCCTTTCGGACTGACCATCTGTCTGAGGATGAAATGCTGTACTGAATTTCAGCTTCGTACCCATTGCCCGTTGCAAACTTTGCCAAAATTTGGAGGTGAATTTCGGATCCCTGTCCGAAACTATAGACTTCGGTACCCCGTGAAGTCTTACTATCTCTCTGACGTACAGTTCTGCCAACTGATCCACTGAAAATGTTGTTCTAACCGGCAGAAAGTGAGCAGATTTCGTAAATCGGTCCACCACTACCCAGATGGAATCAAACAAACCCGTGGTCCTAGGTAACCCGACCACAAAATCCATCGTAATATCCTCCCATTTCCATTCTGGTAGGGTTAGAGGCTGCAACAACCCTGCTGGTCTCTGATGTTCAGCCTTAATCTGCTGACAAGTGAGGCATCTCGATACGAATTCTACCAAATTCTTCTTCATACCGCTCCACCAGAAGTACGGTTTCAAATCTTGGTACATCTTGGTGGTGCCGGGATGCAGAGAATACGGGGTAGAATGAGCCTCCTCAAAGATCTCATTCCTAAGTTCCACACTGTTCGGAACACAAACCCTGGCTTTATACAAAAGCATCCCCTTTATACGACCTTTGAAAAGTCTTTGGCTTGACCGGCCAATACCTCATCTCGGATCTTCACTAACTCCGGATCTGTCATCTGAGCGACTTTTATTCTTTCCAATAGATCAGATTGCAGCGTCAAGTTGTGAAGCTGACCTACCACAAACTCAATGCTGGATCTAACCATATCCTCTGTTAGCTGAGGTGAGATCTTAATCATATTAGCTACTTGCCCGGGACCCTTTCTGCTCAGGGCATCGGCCACTACATTGGCTTTTCCGGGATGATAGAGGATCTCACAATCGTAATCCTTCACTAATTCCAACCAACGCCTTTGTCTCATGTTCAAATCTTTCTGAGTAAAGAAATACTTGAGACTTTTATGGTCGGTATAGATCTCACACTTCTCCCCGTAAAGGTAATGCCGCCAAATCTTCAGTGCAAAAACCACTGCGGCCAATTCTAAATCATGAGTCGGGTATCACTGTTCATAATCCTTTAGCGACGGGAGGCATAAGCGATAACCGGTCGGCTTGCATCAATACACACCCCAAACCTGTTTGGATGCGTCACAGTAAACTACGAACTTCTCCTTGTCCGAAGGCAAAGCTAGTACGGAGAAGCGATAATCAATCTACTGCTTCGGCTCACGAAAGCTAGCTTCACATTTATCTGACCAGATAAATCGCTGATTCTTCTTTGTAAGCTCGGTTAGGGGCATTGAAATTTTGGAGAACCCCTCCACGAACCTACGGTAGTACCCAGCTAATCCCAAGAAGCTTCTGATCTCTGTCATTGTCTTCGGTCTCGGCCAATCCCTGACGGATTCAATCTTCCCGGGATCCACCTTGATCCCATCTTTACTCACAATGTGCCCTAGGAAGGACACCTGAGACAACCAGAACTCACATTTCTTGAACTTGGCGTAAAGCTTATGTTCTCGAAGTCGTTGCAGTACCATCTGAAGATGTAACTCATGCTCCTCTTCTGATTGAGAGTACACGAGGATGTCGTCGATAAACACAATCACACAGATATCGAGGAAATCCTTGAATACTCTATTCATCAGGTCCATGAATGCTGCAGGAGCATTGGTTAGTCCGAATGACATAACCAGAAACTCGTAGTGTCCATACCTAGTGCGGAAAGCCGTCTTTGGAATATCCTCCTCTCGGATTCTCAACTGATGATAACCCGAACGGAGATCAATCTTAGAAAAGACCGTCTTCCCCGAAGGCCGATCGAACAAGTCATCGATCCTAGGTAATGGGTATTTATTCTTCACCGTCAGCTTGTTCAACTCCCTGTAGTCGATGCACATCCTCATAGATCCATCCTTCTTCTTGACGAACAAAATCGGGGCTCCCCAGGGTGACACACTGGGCCGAATGAACCCTATGTCAAGCAACCCTTGGAGCTGAATCTTTAATTCCTTAAGTTCAGCTGGAGCCATCCTATACGGGGCTTTGGAAACCGGTTCCACCCCTGGTGCCAAGTCAATCACGAAATCAATCTCCCGCTGAGGTGGTAACCCTGGAAGTTCTTCGGGAAAAACGTCCAAAAATTCCCGAACCACTCTGATGTCCTCTGGCCGAATGGTGTCTGGCCGAGTGGTGTCCACCACCACGGCCAGAAACCCTAAGCACCCGCCGTGCAACAATTCTCTCGCTGACATAGCCGAGATCACCGGGATCCGAGATCACGGGGCGAACCCACAAATACAAACGGTTCTTCACTTTCCGGTTGGAAGACCACCATCTTCCTTTTACAATCAATGCTCGCCGAATATTTAGATAGGAAATCCATTCCTAAAATAATATCGAATTCGACTAAACTCATCTCTATCAGATCAGCGCTTAACTCTCTACCATCTATCCTGATCGGCATAGACCTAATCCACCTATTGGAGATAACCAATTCTCCGCCAGGTAACAGGGTTCCAAACCCTGATTCATATCTATCATAGGGTCTACCCAATTTACTAAAGACTCTGGCCGCCACATAAGAATGTGTAGCCCCAGAATCAAACGACGCTTTGAATATAGCGAGTTGTTAATAGAAAGGCCGACTGTGACAACCGATGGGGTGGCATCCGCATCGGCTGCGTGATAGCGAACACCTGGCTGGAGTGGGTATCGTGGAGCTCGCGGTGCCTGCGGTCGGAGCCGGGGACATTCCCTCTTGAAGTTTCGGGCATGCCACAATGAAAGCATCACGACCTTTGCACTCACCCCAATGGTGCCTCTTGCAGCTAGGGCACTCGGGATAGGAGAAGCGGGTCTCAGTACCCCACAGGCGACTCCTACGTGCAGGTTCCCCGGAACCTCTTGTTCGACTCGAGCCACCGGAAGCGGTGGGTGCCCTCTTCCTCTGGTCAATGGCCGAACCACTACTCCCCCTGCTATAGCCTGATGCAGGAGGGGTAGGAGCTCCGCCACTCACCGGAGTACTGGCTGATTCTGACATACACCCCACTGCGCCCTCAGCTCGCAGTGCCTTCTCCACCATCTGAGCATAGGTGGTGCTGTCGTCGGTGGTGATCATCAGGTCATGCCTGATCTTGGGATTCAACCCGTCCAGATACTTCTCCTTCTTGCTGAAATCGGTCGGCACAATTCCCGAGGCTAACCTCGCCAACCGATCAAGGCGAGGTAGTATACTCAGTGACGCTCATGTTCTCCCGCTGGGTCAGGTGAACGAACGTTTTCCTCTTGGCGCTTCTGACCGCCTCATTGTAATACTGTGCGTTAAAGAGTTCCTGGAACCTTTCCCAGGTCATGGTGGTGACGTCATGGATGCGAGACACCATGTCCCACCATACCGGGCGTCCTCACTGGGCCGAAACGTGGCGCACACCACTCTGTCGTTACCGGTGACACCCATGAAATTCAGTATCTTGGTGATCACCGTCAGCCATTGCTCGGCTTTCATTACATCCGGACCTCCCAGGAATACCGGAGGTGCTTGCTTCCGGAACCGCTCATACAATGGTTCCAATCTATGGGCCGCCACCACTATCTCGGCCTGGGCGGCGGGGGCGGGTGCCCACTTTGGAACTACGGGCACGAGGCTGCGGGAGCACCTGCTGTCTCGGCCTACGAATCTCGAGGTCTTGTTCTTCGATCCGGGCTTGCATCTCCGCAAACCGTAACTCCCGGTTGGGGCTCCACGATCGGGCTGGGGGAGCTGGGCGGCATGTGGCGGGTTCTCATCACCCCGGCCACGAGCCCTGCCTCGGGGACCTCTACCTCGGCCCCTAGCGAGGTGGGGCGAGCTCACGACCTTGATTCGACCTGCGGAGTTGCCACGACTCTGGTAGTCGCTGGCGTCCATCCCAGATTGAACCGCACTGCGAGAAACCAAGAGTTGGCATATCAGGTCGTATTCAAGGAGAGCTTACTAATGCCGCTTAATTTGGAAATTAAAAATGAAACATGCGCCTATTCCACTATCAGGCTACTAACATGCTTCCTAACAGGCTTTTCTTTTTCATAACTGAATAAAATAAACTACTAAAGCAATAAAGGCTTACTGAACCGTGAACCGAGCTAACTGCTGATGATGATTGTACATGTCGTGACGATCTTCGGAAGACAACCTGGCGGCTCTGATACCAAATTGTAACACCCTAACTACCTTAGGCGTATTACGTGATTTTTAAACGTACTGTGCAGCTCGTTGCTAATCAACGAGGTTTATGGAAAAACGTGATTAATTAAAATTTTGCTTTTTGATTAAACTTGTAAAATAATATTACAAAAGGCTCGGGATCCCGATTTATAAAATCATTTACAAAAGTTTTAACTGTTACATAAAATAAAGTCGTCTAACGACCAATTACAAAAATTCAGCCTTGCTGTCCCGAGGATCGTACGCTCTAGGCCTAACCGCCCCGACATGTACAATCTCATAAGCTCGCTCACGGTCCATCAGCTATAGCCTTGTCTTTACCTACACATAAACCTAAACTGTGAGTCGACAGACTCAGTAAGAAAAGCATAATAATATCATACATAATTCTAACTGCCGTGTCCAACACGATACTGAGTCCCGCTATTGCCATGTCCAACATGGTGGTGAGCCCCTTCTTGCCATGTCCAACATGGTACTGAGTTCTGAACGTTCATAGGGACGGTACTATTGACACGTAACAACCTGATCGGTCGAACCGGTCATACTCCGGCTGCTGGTCATACTCCAGCCTGTACCGACGTGTTACTATATCCTCCTGATCGGTCGAACCGTTCATACTCCGGCTGCTGGTCATACTACAGCCTGTACCGACGGGATACGTCAATAGCACGGAACCACCAACCAAGTGTCAGCCTGATCGGTCGAACTGGTCATACTCCGGCTGCTGGTCATACTCCAGCCTGTACCGACGTGACAGGGTTGGATGGTTCGAAGCCTATATACATAACTAATGTAATCTAGCAGGCTTCCTACATGCACGCTAAACATGTAATCTACATATGCATACTATTATACTAATCTTACACGGATTCGATTTCAGGTGTGCCGGTCAACCTGACTGGAACTGAAGCTGAGCGGCGGATTACTGGCTCCTAAACCATAAAAATCACAACGCTATAAGTGACACGCTAAATCACTTCCCGGGGACTAAAACTAGGAACTAAAAGTTTCCCTATCGATAAAAAGCATGGCAATACCCCTAAAAACATAAAAACGAGGAAAACTAGGGTTTCTGAAAATTCCCCAATAGGTGAGGCAGGTTGCCCAGCCGGAATTTCGGTTACGGGAATTCTTGGACACCCATCCGGAATTCCGGTTGCACAACCGGAATTCCGGTTCCTCGCAGGAATTTTTCAAAAATTCATAACTCGATCAATTCTAACCCAAATCATGCAAGATCTTCCAGACCTGTTCTATATGCCCCAAATAACCATTCAAAGGCAACAAAATCACCCAGAACTCACAGAATCACAAAACACCATTAAAGACCAAGCTTTGAGTTCCAAAACTCAAACTTGGTTAGAATCCACTAACATGCAATCAAGCTAGATCAACCCTACATAAATATGCATAACTAAACCTCTGAAAATGAAAATAATCAACCACAGCAAGTAATTTACAGATTCAACATATATTTTCAAAATTCATGCTCTAGAACTAAAAACTCCCAAAACTTGATTCCAAGTAACCATCATGCATACACTAGTTCTAAATTACTTAAAAAATAGCAAGATTAAACTTTAGAAAACAACAACAAATCACAGCAGCAAGAACTTCAAATTAACATGCATTACTCAACTTTTTCATCAAAACTCAAGAAATTAAAGAAGGAGAGACAAGAACCAACCTAGCTTGCAATGGACCTTAAGAGGAGGTGGATTAACAAGTAAAAATCAATGGAGAAATCAGCTCCTTGCTGCCCAAAGTTTCAGCCGAAAATCAAGAGAGAAATGGAGAGTTCTTTTCAAAATTTTCTATTTTCTACACTTAGCATTTTTTGTAAAAAGAATCAATAAAATCAAGGCCACTTCTAATATTTTATTTCAGCCAACTAAAACTAAAAATAAACATTTAATTTTCATTTAATAAGCTCACATAAGACAAAACACTAATGGGGCAAAAAGACCATTTTGCCCCTCCACCATAAAACCACATAAATCATACTAAAGGGGTATTTTTGGGAAATTCTAAATTCCCGGCCATTCCCGACATTCCCAATGTCTAAAACTCGTCCCCAAACTACTAACATTGTAAAGCCCGCTTAGTTAATTTGGAAATTAGCAGTTGTTTATGTTTAATTATGAAATTATTTATAGCTATTTAAATAATTTAATACTGTTATTTATGGAATTCAGAAATGCATGATTATGTTATCAGTAGTTTTTCATATTTTGCATTTCCGGTGCCCGGTATTTTGGAACTCGGCGTTTGGCTCAGTAGAAATCACAACTTAGTATGTTAGTAGTTTGGGGACGGGTTTTAGACATTGGGAATGTCGGGAATGGCCGGGAATTTAGAATTTCCCAAAAATACCCCTTTGGTGACTCTTATGTGATTTTAGAATGGAGGGGCAAAATGGTCTTTTTGCCCCAATGACTTTTTGTCTTTTAGTGAATTTTTTATTTGAAAAATAAATGTTATTTGTTTATTTTAGTGGCTGAAATAAAATAGTTTAAGTGGCTTTATTCTTTTATTTTTCTCTCATTTCACAATTAGTAAAAAATTAGAAAAACTTTGAAAAAGAGAATTTTCTCTCATTCTCTCTCTATTTTCGGCTGGTGCATGGGATTCAAAGGGCTGGGTTTTCCATCAATTTCTAGCTAGATTCATCATCACTTTGGAACTCTTGTTTGTGGTAGGTGTTTCTTAATTTTCCTCTTTTGTTTTCTTGAGAAAAATGGTGAAAAGATGAGTAAAATGCATGCTTTTGTGGCTGTTATTATTGCTGTGTTTGGTTGTTGATTTCTGAGGTTTAAAGCATGTTTAATTGATGTTATTTGAGTTGTTTGAAGCATGCTAGTTGTGTTGTTCAAAGCTTTGAGTTTTCTATGCAAAAATGTGATTTTTGGTGAAAATATTGTGAATCTGTTCTGTGATGTTGCTGTTGTTTTTAATTGTTTTTCAGAGGCTTAGATAAGCTTGATTAAGTAGAATTAAGCTAGTGAAATGCATGTTTAGGTGTTTTTGCTCAAGTTTGAGTTTAGAACTCAAAGCTTGAGCTCCAATGGCATTTTTCATGTTTGAGGTTTCTGGGTGGTTTTGATGCCTTGGATATGTTCTAGGGAAGGTATAGAACAGGTCTGGAAAGTTTAAGGTGATTTGGGGTTGAATTGTGCAAGTTATGAAAATTTGATGTTGCTGTCTGCGAGGAACCGGAATTCCGGTTGTGCATCCGGAATTCCGGATGAGGGTCCTGAATTTCCCAGAACCAGAATTCCGGTTGGGCAACTGGTCTACCGGTTGGGGAATATTTCAGAACCCGTGTTTTCCTCGTTTTTATGTTTTTAGGGGTATTGCCATGCTTTTTATCGATAGGGAAACTTTTAGTTCCTAGTTTTAGTCCCCGGAAAGTGATTTAGCGTGTCACTTATAGCGTTGTGATTTTTATGGTTTAGGAGCCGATGTCCGCGCTCGGCTTCGGTTCCGGTCGGGTTGGCCGGCACACACCGAAATCGGAATCCAGGTAAGATTAGTATAACAGTATGCATATGTAGATTACATGTTTAGCGTGCATGTAGGAAGCCTGCTAGATTACATTAGTTATGTATATAGGCTTCGAACCATCCAACCCTGTCACGTCGGTACAGGCTGGAGTATGACCAGCAGCCGGAGTATGACCGGTTCGACCGATCAGGCTGACATTTGGTTGGTGGTTCCGTACTATTGACCTATCCCGTCGGTACAGGCTGGAGTATGACCAGCAGCCGGAGTATGACCGGTTCGACCGATCAGGAGGATACTTGTCAATAGTACCGTCCCTATGAACGTTCAAAACTCAGTACCATGTTGGACATGGCAGTAGTGGCTCAGTACCATGTTGGACATGGCAGTAGCGGGACTCAGTATCGTGTTGGACACGGCAGTTAGAATTATGTATGATATTATTATGCTTTTCTTACTGAATCTGTCGACTCACAGTTTATGTTCATGTGTAGGTAAAGGCAAGGCTATAGCTGATGGACCGTGAGCGAGCTTATGAGATTGTACATGTCGGGGCGGTTAGGCCTGGAGCGTACGATCCTCGGGACAGCAAGGCTGAATTTTTGTAACTGGTCGTTAGACGACTTTATTTTGATGTAGCAGTTAAACAGTTGAAACTTCTTGTAAATGATTTTATAATCGGGATCCCGAGTCTTTTGTAATTTGGTTTATAAGTTTAATTAAAAAGCAAAATTTTAATTAATCACGTTTTTCCATAAACCTCGTTGATTAGCAACGAGCTGCACAGTACGTTTAAAAATCACGTAATACGCCTAAGGTAGTTAGGGTGTTACACATACTAAGTTGTGATTTCTACTGAGCCAAACGCCGAGTTCCAAAATACCGGACACCGGAAATGCAAAATATGCAAGCTACTGAATAACATAAATAACAGTATAATAAATTATTTAAATAGCTATAAATAATTTCATCATTAATCACAATTAACTGATAATTTCCAAATTAACTAAGCGGGGTTTACAACTGTCCAGGTTTATTCTTTCAATTTTATTGTAATCCAAACAATCACAGTCCCATTCAAACCAAAGAAAGACTCAAATCAAATCAAATTAATTTTTCAATAATCCTAACAAAGACCATTTTTAATTTGGAATTTTGATTTGAGATTTATGATAGTTAAGATGGTGGTCATTTTAAAATAAAACAATGAATGTTATATTTTATGAAGTCTATGGACATTGCAGAAGTGAGATTGCAGATAAACATAGGGAAATCAAGGAAACAAAAGTCAGATGTAATTGAAATTCTTACCTTATTTTGGATTTGACGGGAGAGATTTGAGTTATTGAAACTCACATTGCAATGATTTGGGGACGGATCGGAGAGGTAAGCTCCGACAACTTCGGTATGATTGCAACGGAGCTCTATTTCGTTTTCTTCTTTTTTCTTCAGGATAGGCGATGATTTGGGGGCGGGTGGATCGACCGGCGCAGCTCCGAAATCGGCGTTAATGGAGGTTTTCTCCGGCCTCTGTTTCGTTTACTTTTTCTGGTTGAGTATAAGATATACGTTGAAGGTTGAAGGTAGAGATGAAAGCCTAAATAGGTATTTGTGCAAAATAAAATCTAATTATGGTTAGTTCTCAATATAAACGTATTTTTGCAAAAAAAAGTTGATTAAAAATGCAAAAGTGAAAAGAGCCCTAAAAAAATGTGAACTAAAAATATTTAACAAAAAAAATATATAACATTGATCGTATACAAAAATTATAGAGATAGTTTTATAATATTGATTTAAAAATAGCAAGATAAATAATTTTGAATATATTGAAAAATTAAAATTAAAGATATAAAGATTAACTATTTTTTAAATTATGTATATAATTATAATATTCTTATTAATGCATTTATTAAATTCTCTTTTGTATTATATTTTATTGATAAAGAAAAAGAATGGTCTACACAACAAAATTAAAATTTCATAGCATATATTAATATATTTAAATACTTAATTCATAATATTTGAATATATCAAGAGACATGATTATATATACATTGTACACACTAAATGACAACATGTCTTTTGAATTTTCGAGAATTAAAAATATGAGTACAATTAATTTACTTAATAGTGATGATAAAAAATATTAAATAAATAAGAGAATCGAAAAAAAAAATGGTAATTCATAATTTTATAACTGAACAAAAAAAATATATTATTAATATTAAAAAAAAAAAAAACTATCCATAAATGATAATAGAATGAACTAGAAAAATGTGAACTAATAATATTTAACAAAAAAAATATAACATTGATCGTATAAAAAAAATTATAGAGATAGTTTTATAATACTAATTTAAAAATAGTTAGACAAATAATTTTGTATATATTGAAAAAGTAAAAATTAAGGATATAAAGATTAACTATTTTTTATTAAATTTACATATAATTATAATATTCTTATTAATGCATTTATTAAGATTTCTTTTGTGTTATGTTTTATTGAAAAAGAAAAAGAATGGTCTACACAAAAAATATAAATTACAAAAATAAAACATTAATAATAATAAAGTGCAAGATAAAAGAAGGAAAAACAAGACTCTAATAAAATTAGTGTGACATTCATAACATATCATATTTGTAAAAAAAAGAATAGTGGTATTGAAAATAAGAAAGAATTGATAATATCACTGATATATCACTAAATAAATAAAATTTTAAATCTAATATTCATATATATATTAACTTTAGAATATATATTAATTGTGAAATATATATTAACTTTTGAATATTTGAATAATCTTATAAATTATAAATATAATTCAATATTGAAAGACATCCCAAAAAAAAAATGTACCTATTATGTATGCAGTTTTGTATTTTATTTTTTGTTGTTATGATATGATTGTATAAATTATATATATACATAATTCATTGAAAGACATCACAAAGAAAAGAGCGAAGGAAATGATACCTTATTATATATGTATCTCTAAATTGTATAAAAGAAAAATGATAGAGGTATGTATCTTTGTATTTCACTTTTGTGGTTATATTTACTATTAATATTGTATATCTTCTTCAAATTTATATCTATATATATATATATAGTGGGTAACATGCAACAATCGAAAGGTTTGTAGAGAAGTGAAAAAGTTTTAACTTAATTTTTTTTATTTATGTTAGTGATAAATATGTAATAATTGTAAATAGGTTTTGAATAAGTGAAAAGTTGTAACTATATTTATATTATTATTGTTATTAATTATACATTATAAAAATGAATATAAAATAGATGAAAATGTAAAATTTTAGCAAAAAAGAAAAAATTGATTTAAGAGATTATAGAGTGCCACCTTAACTCCTTGATGCTTTCCTTTATATATATATATATATATATATTTATATTGGTATAGAATTATAACTAACTAGATTTTTTCTGAAGCTTATTTTTATTATTTCATTAACTATTCCTATTAAGTTATAAATTAGTTATTTCTAACTAATTTTTTTTAATCAACTTAAATTTAAATATCATTTGAATTTCAAAATTAAGTTGATGAATTCTATGAATTAGTTATTGAAGATTCTTAGGATATTTTTTAAGTTAAAAATTTGTTAAAATTTTTTAATCAACTTAAAATGGAATATCTTTCAAATTAAGTGGTTACAACTTAATTTGATATTTAATTAATTTTTTTTTAAAAAACATTTAAGTTGGAATTCTAGTTTTTCTAGAACAACTTAAATTAGATATTTTCAAAATATTTAGTTTATTATATTTTATAATTTTCGAAATTTTATATATTTTATTATATAATCATTTCGATAATTAAATATTGAAAATTAAATTAAAGTTGAAAATTAATTTTTAATTAATTTTGGACCGACTTTAAATTAATTAATTTTCATTATTAAAATATATGGATTAAAATAAATGATTAATTAAAAATACATTATTTTTAAATAATGAGCTTTAATCAAGAGATATTCGATCTCCATTGTTGGTCTTACAATAGTTAAATGTTTTCAATATAACCTCGAGACGCTAGACTTCGTCCCCCTTATGGATGG
The DNA here is from genome assembly GCF_029168945.1 of Cannabis sativa. Classification (NCBI taxonomy): domain Eukaryota; kingdom Viridiplantae; phylum Streptophyta; class Magnoliopsida; order Rosales; family Cannabaceae; genus Cannabis; species Cannabis sativa. The sequence goes on along the minus strand of NC_083602.1, from coordinate 48,297,965 downwards.
TTATTCTTTGAAAGCATTTAACACCGTAAGAACTCATTTGATAAGTGTTTTGTAAGTTTTCGTCTCTATTAGACTCTCCCATATGGTGACTACTTAGAGATAAATTTACAAAATATGAAACAATGGTGGGAGCTCATAAATTGAGAATAACCTTGACTCTCGCCTACCGGGACAATGTTGGATTCTCATTTTGATCGAATAAAAGGTTGCTAAAATGGTATCCATTTTAGATGAGTTGACTACTCTATTCAACTAATGTTATCTTTGACTCTCGCCTTCCAGGACACTATATTTCAGTATGTTGGAAACCTTGGAAAATAAAAATGTATTAGATTTTTAGTATTTTTGCAAATATATTTGATTACTTGTTATTTTCTGAACTTGTGTATGAATTTATTGAACCAAAAGCTTACTTATGTTTATTGATATTTGTAGAGCCAAATGTACAACCCACATCCCAACACTCATCTAGAAATTACCTTTAGGAATGAACTTAAAGGTGTGAATAAGACTCCTGGTCAAAGTAATACTTCACACTTGCTCATGATGAACATGAAATTCTACAAAGCAGCTAAGCTAGAAAGTGTTCAATCTGAAGAGCAAAGAGATCATAACTCCAATAATCCTACTGCTTCAAGCTCAGTTGAGAAGATTAGAGAAAGTGATTTGACTTCCTCAGATTATACTTCACAACAGATTGAACCAGGAATAACAACAATTCAAAAACGATTAAGCAGTGATGCTTTAGTTTTTGAATCATGTGTTTTAGAGAATGATAAATCCATGATTCTTGATCTACAAACCATGTCAGTTTTTCATTGCAATTGCTTGAAAAGTGGAATTATTTGAAATCCGGAGAGTTGAAAGTTAAATTTGGTAATGGTGAAATGGTATCGGTTAGAGCTAGAGGAAAATCCAAACTCAAGTTTCAAAACAGAATTTTAGAATTAGACAATGTCTTATTCATTCCAAATTTCAGTAGAAACTTGATTTCTGTTTCATGCTTACAATTGCAACAATACAAATTAGATTTTTCGAGTTCCGCTTCTACCATATCTCGAAATGACATTCAAATTTGTGTTGCATCCATGGAACAGGGGCTTTATGTTCTAAGACCAGACGAACCATTTGCCCTACATAACGAACTGTTTAAAGTAGCTAAACCTAGAAACCATAAAAAGCAAAAGATTGATAATGATGATCAAACATATCTATGGCATTTACGTTTAGGTCACATAGGCTATGATAGACTCAATAGGTTAACCAAAGACGGTCCATTGAAAAATGTCGTCTTAGGTGAATTGCATGTATGCAAGTCTTGCCTAGAAGGAAAGATGACCAAATGTTCTTTCCCTACAAAGGGAGAGCGTGTCAAAGAACCACTAGGCATAGTACATTCAGATCTTTGTAGACCACTGAATGTCAAAGCTAGAGGTGGTTATGAGTACTTTGTCACTTTCATCGACAATTACTCTAGATAGGGTCACATTTACCTTATGCATAAGAAATCTTAAACGTTTGAAAAGTTTCAGAAATTTCATGCTTTGGCTCAAAACCAATTAGGTAAAACATTAAAGATCTTGCGAACTGATAGGGGTAGAGAGTATATGGAAATGCAGTTCAAAGATCATTGAATTGAACTTGGAATTGAATCTCAATATACTGCTCCTAGAACTCCACAACAAAATGGAGTAGCAGAGAGAAGAAATCGCACTCTTTTGGAAATGGTTCGGTCTATGCTGAGTTATTCAACTCTGTCTATGTAATGACCGCTTTTGTAATTTGGATTTGAAAAGGCAATTACCACTAATTTCTGTCATTTTATTTTTATTTATGAATTTAATTATTGTGGACCCCAATATTTAGAAATAAATATTAGAGTTATAATTTCTCAATTCCAGAGATTTTATTAAACTCTAGGGGTATTATTTAGCTTATATGTGAAATATGTAATTTTTGTAATTTTTGCTCGGCGACAACGGAAAATGCGATGGATGGCTAGTTTGATCACATGGGTAAGTTTAGAACCTTATTTCTTAGTGGGAAATATTTTAGAGAAAATAATTATCGGGATTGAGCGGGGTTATGGGATTTGACCATTTTACCCCTAGCTTTAGAAATACACTAGTTTTAAGTCTAAAGGGCATTTTAGTCTTTTCCTTGGTGAGGATAGGTGGCTGCCCTAGGTGATTGACACCTAGCCAAGTAATTTTTTCAGCAAGAGTTAATTGGGAAAACCCTTTTCATTTGAGGAAATTAAGAAAAAGAAGAAAAATTGGAAATTAGAGTTATCTCTTGAACTCTCTCTTTCTTTCTTTCGGTTGGGGCAAAGCTAGGGCAAGGATCAAATTTTTCCTTCCATTTCTCTGGAATTTAGCAAGAATTCAAGGAGGAATTAACCAAGGTAACCTTAGTTACTCTCTAGTTATGGTTTTTCTCAAGTTTTTCTTAGTTTCAAGGGGTGATTTCTAGGTTTGGGGGCTGTTAGGTTTCCTTATGCTTAGGGTTCGAATTTTATAGTTTATTTGAGTTAATTTAAGTTCCTAGCAGCTAGTATTGTTGATTGGTTTGAGTTTGGTGCAACTTTAAGCTTTGAGTTCAAAGCTTTGAGCTTTAATGGCAACATGAGTATTGATGGTTTGTTCTGTGAAATTCTAGTTGGAAACTGTTGTTTATGCATTGTATAGGTACCCTGGAAGTTTTAGGAAGGTTTGGGATTGAATTGAGTTAAGGGGGTTGGTTTTTGTGTTCCCAGCACAGAACCGGTCGACCGGTTCTGGGGGACCTGAACCAACCGGTCGACCGGTTGGTGTCCCAGTTTTTGGACTTCTGGTTGGGACCGGTCTGCCGGTTGGGGGAATTTTCAAAACCCTAGTTTTGCCCAATTTTGAGATATTTAGGGTATTTCCATGTGATTTATCGATAGGGGAACTTTTAGTTTCAAGTTTAAGTCCCCGGAAAGTGATTTTGCGAGTCACTCATCTGTGTTACAATTAATGTGATTAGGGCATACATCTAGCGCGAGCATTTCCGTTCAGGTCGGCCAGAACACTTGAATTCGCAAAACAAGTAAGAACTGTATATAATGTGTGACATGAATATCTGAGTGTATATATATGCTATGTGTATATGCATGCTTAAAATGTTATTTGCACTACCAACACTTATACGGTTATGGTATAGAGTGCATTGGTACAGTGAATGTTATCTGAGAGTACTATGATACCTGCATAAGTACGGTGAGGTACTGGGAGTGCGTGGTATATCACTCAAGGGTACTCAGGGTATGAGCAAACCCTACCAACACTCGTACACCGAGGTACGTAGTGCATGTGGTATAGTTGTTATACCCTACTATGGAACGTTCGTACTCATCTGTTAAGTTGTAAATAGGTGTATGGGCGCCTAAGTACAAGTCAGAAATTATATGATATGTTGTATGCTTTTCTTACTGAGTCTGTTGACTCACAGTTCTACTTTCATGTGTAGGTAAAGGAAAGGCGAAGGCTGAACAGGAGTGAACCTGAGCTGGGATGAGATTGTACATGTTGAAGCGGGGCGACCTGGAGTGTTCGGTCTCGGGACATCTGGGGATTGTATTTTGTTAGTCGCTGTACGACCTGAAAAATATTTATTTTGGAATATTAGTTTTACAAAGTTTAAAAACGTGATCCCGGCACTTGTAAATATTTTATTATATTATAAAGTTTAATATTTAATACAAAAGTTTAAATTTGACACGTTTTTCGAGAAAAATCTTTGGTTAGCAAAGATTGCACTGTAATTGAAAAAAGCACTGTAGTGTGCCTTAGCGTTAGGGCGTTACAATTTTGGTATCAGAGCCGCGAGGTTTGTCTACCGAAGCTTCCTAAGACATGTACAATCTTCATTAGAGAAAGCTCGGTTCACGGTTTAGTAAGCCTGTACTTGTTTAGTATTTTAAATAATTGTGAATGTAAAAGCATGTTAGGAAGCATAATAGATTTTACTTAATTAATTATTTTAAAGTGTGTTGCCTTTAAGTCCTTAAGAGCGGTGTTAAGTTTTGATCGCTGTCTAACTTGCCTGGCTTATGGGTTCGCAGGCTAAGTCCTATAAAATGGACGCCCCGCGAAATACAAGAAGTCAAGGTAACATGATTGAGACCCGAGGGGGTCAGAGAAATCCCCAAAATCTTCGTGATCGTGGCCGTGGCCGTGTCAGAGCTCAGGGTGGTCGCCCTGTAAATCCACCACAAGCTCCTCCGGATTGGGAGCAAAGATTTGCAGAAATGCAAGATCGGATCCGCAAAAAAGATGAAGAGATTCAGAGATTGAGGCAGCAGGGTCCTCCTGCCGTGCCTCCTCAAGTAGCTCAGGTCGTGGGAGTTCCAGTGGTGTCAGCAGAACAACCTGTTGTTGGCAACCGTATGGAGCCGTTGTATGAAAGATTTCGGAAGCAGGCACCTCCAGTGTTTCTGGGAGGTCCTGATGTAATGAAGGCGGAGTAGTGGCTCACAGTGATTGAGCGTATCCTCAATTTTATGGGAGTGGTTGGTAATGATCGGGTGACATGTGCCTTTTTCCAGTTTCAGGAAGACGCTCTCGTGTGGTGGGAGTTGATAACCCTTACTCGAGACGTCACAGTGATGACCTGGGAGGAATTCAAGGAATTGTTTAATTCCAAATACTACAATGAGGTTGTCCGCAGTGCGAAGCGAAAAGAGTTCACTGAATTGGTTCAAACCGAGGGAATGTCTGTTACCGAGTATACTACTAAGTTTGACCGTCTAGCCAAGGTCGCTGTGGGGATTGTGCCAACTGATTTCAGTAAGAAAGAGAAATATTTGGCTGGTTTGAGTGCGAAGATTAGGCACGATTTGGTGATTACTACCACCGAGGCAACTACATACGCAGAAATGGTCGAAAAGGCTTTGAGAGCCGAGGGTGTAGTGAAATTTCTTCAGGAGCCCCGGATGACTCCGAGCGTTGGTGGAACCCCCACCGTTCCTACTCCTGTCTATGGTAGGGATGGTGGTGACTCCACCACTGAACAGAAAAGGAAAGTGATTCCTGCATCTTGTGGTTCAGGGCAAAGCAAGCGGTTCCGTGGGAACCAAGGCAGAGGTGGACGCCAGAATTATTCTAAAACCTGAGTGTCCACAGTGCAAGAAACATCATCCGGAAGAGTGTAACTGGAAGACATGCTTCCTGTGTGGCATGGTGGGGCATTTTAAGAAGGATTGCCCTCAGGCAAAGAAAGAGGAGCCGAAAGCTGAGGTGAAACCAGTTCCTGCTCAAGTGTTCGCTATCACCCAGGCCGATGCTGCAGCCAATCCTTCTGTTGTGACAGGTCAGCTTCCCGTCAACAACTCCTTGTTTACATTTTTATTTGATTCAGGAGCTACACGCTCATATGTAGCTACAAGAGTAATTGATCTTTTGGGTAGGCCTTACGATATTTTAGAAAGAGGGTTTGGAACCCTAATGCCTAGCGGAGAATTGGTTATCTCTAATAGGCGCATTAGGTCTATGCCGGTTAGGATCGAAGATAAGGAGTTGAGCGCTGACCTTATACAACTGGAACTAACTGAGTTTGACATTATACTGGGGATGGATTTTTCGTACAAGTATTCGGCCAGTATAAATTGTAAGCGGAAGAAGGTGATTTTTCAGCCAGAAGGTGAAGATCCGTTTGTTTATGTTGGATCTGTTCAGGGGTCTCGGATCCCAGTCATTTCTGTATTGAAGGCTAGAGATTTACTATACAGTGGCTGTGTAGGATTTCTAGCAGTGGTAATTGACTCCAGCAGACCTGAACCATTCGGTCCTGAGGCAGTCAAGGTGGTAAGAGACTTCCTCGATGTGTTTCCTGAGGAGTTGCCGGGATTGCTGCCGCAACGAGAAATTGATTTTGTAATTGATCTGGAACCTGGAGTTGAACCTGTTTCTAAAGCTCCATATAGAATGGCTCCAGCAGAACTCAAGGAGCTTAAGTTGCAACTTCAGGGGATGCTTGATATTGGGTTTATCCGACTTAGTGTATCGCCTTGGGGAGCTTCGTTTTTGTTTGTGAAAAAGAAGGATGGTTCCCTCAGAATGTGTATTGATTATCGGGAACTAAACAAGCTGACGATTAAGAACAAGTACCCATTGCCCAGAATCGATGATCTGTTCGATCAGCTTCAGGGAAAGACAATGTTTTCGAACATTGATCTACGATCTGGTTATCATCAACTCAGAATTGGAGAGGAGGACATACTGAAGACTACTTTTAGAACCAGATATGGGCATTATGAGTTTCTGGTAATGTCATTCGGATTGACTAATGCTCCTACGACCTTTATGGATCTCATGAATAGAGTATTCAAGGATTTCCTCGATAACTGCGTTATAGTGTTTATCGATGACATTCTTGTATACTCTCAGCCAGAAGAGGAGCATGAGCATCATCTTCGAATGGTGTTGCAGCAACTTAGGGATCACAAGTTGTATGCAAAGTTCAAAAAGTGTGAATTCTCTTTGTCTGAGGTGTCCTTTCAAGGGCATATTGTTGGGAAAAATGGGATTATGGTTGACCCAAACAAGGTGGAATCGGTGAAGAATTGGCCGAGACCCAAGTGTGTGACGGAAGTTCGAAGTTTTCTCGGTTTAGCAGGGTATTATCGACGTTTTGTCGAAGGATTCTCTAAAATTTCTATGGCCCTAACTGAATTGACCAAGAAAAATCAGAGGTTTGTGTGGTGAGATAAATGTGAAACAAGTTTTCAGGAGTTAAAGCAACGTTTGATAACAGCTCCGTTGTTAGCGTTGCCATCAGATCAAGAGAAATTTGTGGTTTATTGTGATGCATCCAGACAAGGTTTGGGATGTGTTCTGATGAAAGCTGACAGAGTCATAGCTTATGCCTCTCGACAATTGAAATATTATGAGCAGCGTTATCCAACTCATGACTTAGAGCTTGATGTTGTGGTATTTGCTTTAAAGATATGGCGACATTTATCTTTACGGTGAGAAGTGCGAGATCTATACTGATCATAAGAGTCTCAAATACTTTTTCACCCAGAAGGATTTGAATATTAGGCAGAGAAGGTGGTTGGTATTGGTTAAGGGCTACGACTATGAAATTTTATATCACCTCGGGAAGGCCAATGTTGTGGCCGATGCTTTAAGCAGAAAAGGTCCCGGGCAGGTTTGTACCACAGTTATGATAGCTCCTCAACTAGCCTCTGAAATGGTTAGTGCAGGGATTGAGTTCGTAGTTGGGAAATTGCATAATTTGACACTCCCGTCTGATCTATTGGAAAGAATCAAGAAGGCGCAGTTGGAAGATTCTGAGCTAGTTAAGGTTCGAGACGAAGTAATGGTTGGTCGGCCTAGAAACTTTTCAGTCTCGAACAGTGCAATGTTGTTATGCAAAGCTCGAGTTTGTGTTCCTAATGTTGATGAGCTTAAGAAAGAGATACTTGATGAAGCTCACACCACACCTTATTCATTGCATCCAGGGACCACCAAAATGTACCAGGATTTAAAACCCTACTTCTGGTGGTATGGGATGAAAAGGGATGTGGTGGACTACGTGTCCAAGTGTTTAACCTGCCAGCAAATTAAGGCTGAACATCAGAGGCCGGCAGGGTTACTACAACCTTTAGTCCTTCCTGAGTGGAAGTGGGAGGACATGGCAATGGATTTTGTAACTGGATTACCTAGAACTACGGGAATGTATGATTCAGTATGGGTCATAGTGGACAGATTCACAAAATCAGCTCACTTCCTACCAGTGAAAGTTTCATATTCAGTGGATTAGTATGCTGAATTATTCGTGAAGGAGATAGTTCGTCTCCATGGAGCTCCTAAATCTATTGTGTCAGATAGTGATCCAAAGTTTACATCAAAGTTTTGGGTGAGTCTTCAGAAGGCTATGGTACTAAGTTAAAGTTTAGCACAGCCTTTAACCCTCAGACTGATGGTCAATCAGAAAGAACAATTCTGATACTGGAAGACTTACTGCGAGCCAGTGTCATGGACTTTGAAGGTTCATGGAGTAAGTACTTGCCTTTAATTGAATTCTCCTACAACAATAGCTACCAGAGTACTATAGGGATGGCTCCCTATGAGATGTTATATGGTAGAAAATGTCGTTCTCCTATTCATTGGGACGAAATAGGGGAAAGGAAGTACTTGGGTCCAGAGTTAGTGCAGAGGACCAATGAGGCTATTGATAAGATCAAGGCTCGGATGCTTGCTTCTCAAAGTAGGCAGAAAAGGTATGCTGATCCGAAGCGCAGAGATGTCACATTTCAGGCAGGGGAACATGTTTTCCTGCGGGTTTCACCAATGAAGGGTATTAGGCGCTTCAGGAAGAAGGGTAAGTTAAGCCCTAGGTTCATTGGGCCATTTCAGATACTCGAGAAGGTCGGGCAGGTAGCATATCGGCTAGCCTTACCACTAGCGTTATCAGTTGTTCATAACGTATTTCACATTTCTATGTTGAGGAAATACGTGTCAGACCCGACTCATATCTTGAGTTATGAAGCCCTTGAATTACAACCAGACTTATCCTATGAAGAGCAACCTGTACACATTCTGGATAGAAACGAAAAAGTTCTTCGGAACAAGACTATTGCACTAGTTAAGGTCCTCTAGAGGAACAGCGAGGTGGAGGAAGCCACCTGGGAATTGGAGTCGGATATGAGGACTCAGTATCCAGAGCTATTCAGGTTAGATTTCGAGGATGAAATCCTTTGAACGGGGGGATAATTGTAATGACCGCTTTACTAATTTGGATTAGAAAAGGCAATTAGCACTAATTTCTGTCTTTTTATTATTATTTATGAATTTAATTATTGTGGACCCCAATATTTAGAAATAAATATAAGAGTTATAATTTCTCAATTCCGGAGATTTTATTAAACTCTAGGGGTATTATTTAGCTTATATGTGAAATATGTAATTTTTGTAATTTTTGCTCGGCGACAACGGAAAATGCGATGGATGGCTAGTTTGATCACATGGGTAAGTTTAGAACCTTATTTCTTTGTGGGAAATATTTTAGAGAAAATAATTATCGGGATTGAGCGGGGTTATGGGATTTGACCATTTTACCCCTAGCTTTAGAAATACCCTAATGTTAAGTCTAAAGGGCATTTTAGTCTTTTCCTTGATGAGGATAGGTGGCTGCCCTAGGTGATTGACACCTAGCCAAGTAATTTTTTCAGCAAGAGTTAATTGGGAAAACCCTTTTCATTTGAGGAAATTAAGAAAAAGAAGAAAAACAAGAAATTAGAGTTATCTCTTGAATTCTCTCTTTCTTTCTTTCGGCTGGGGCAAAGCTAGGGCAAGGATCAAATTTTTCCTTCCATTTCTCTGGGATTTAGCAAAAATTTAAGGAGGAATTAACCAAGGTAACCTTAGTTACTCTCTAGTTATGGTTTTTCTCAAGTTTTGCTTAGTTTCAAGGGGTGATTTCTAGGTTTGGGGGCTGTTAGGTTTCCTTATGCTTAGGGTTCGAATTTTATAGTTTATTTGAGTTAATTTAAGTTCCTAGCAGCTAGTATTATTGATTGGTTTGAGTTTTGTGCAACTTTAAGCTTTGAGTTCAAAGCTTTGAGCTTTAATGGCAACTTGAGTATTGATGGTTTGTTCTGTGAAATTCTTGTTGGAAACTATTGTTTGTGCATTGTATAGGTACCCTGGAAGTTTTAGGAAGGTTTGGGATTGAATTGAGTTAAGGGGGTTGGTTTTTGTGTTACCAGCACAGAACCGGTCGACCGGTTCTAGGGGACCTAAACAAACCGGTCGACCGGTTGGTGTCCCAGTTTTTGGACTTCCGGTTGGGACCGGTCTGCCGGTTGGGGGAATTTTTGGAACCCTTGTTTTTCCCAATTTTGAGATATTTAGGGTATTGCCATGTGATTTATCGATATGGGAACTTTTAGTTTCAAGTTTAAGTCCCCCGAAAGTGATTTAGCGAGTCACTCATCTGTGTTACAATTAATGTGATTAGGGCATCCATCTAGCGCGAGCATTTCCGTTCAGGTCGGCCAGCACACTTGAATTCGGAAAACAGGTAAGAATTGTATATAATGTGTGATATGAATATCTGAGTGTATATATATACTATGTGTATATGCATGCTTAAAATGTTATTCGCACTACCAACACTTATACGGTTATGGTACAGAGTGCATTTGTATAGTGAATGTTCTCTGAGAGTACTGTGATACCAGCATAAGTACGCTGAGGTACTGGGAGTGTGTGGTATATCACTCAAGGGTACTCAGGGTATGAGCAAACCCTACCAACACTCGTACACCGAGGTTCTTAGTGCATGTGGTATAGTGGTTATACCCTAGTATGGAACGTTCGTACTCATCTGTTAAGTTGTAAATAGGTGTATGGGCGCCTAAGTACAAGTCAGAAATTATATGATATGTTGTATGCTTTTCTTACTGAGTTTGTTGACTCACAGTTCTACTTTCATGTGTAGGTAAAGGAAAGGCGAAGGCTGAACAGGAGTGAACCTGAGCTGGGATGAGATTGTACATGTTGAAGCGGGGCGACCTGGAATGTTCGGTCTCGGGACATCTGGGGATTGTATTTTGTTAGTCGCTGTACGACCTGAAAAATATGTATTTTGGAATATTAGTTTTACAAAGTTTAAAAACGGGATCCCGGCACTTGTAAATATTTTATTATATTATAAAGTTTAATATTTAATACAAAAGTTTAAATTTGACACATTTTTCGAGAAAATTCTTTGGTTAGCAAAGATTGCACTGTAATTGAAAAAGCACTGTAGCGTGCCTTAGCATTAGGACGTTACAGTCTACGTCCTTCTGGGATATGCTATACAGATGGAAAACGACATTCTAAATGTTGTTCCATCTAAAGCAGTTCCTAAGACACCCGCCGAACTATGGAATGGTCGTACACCTAGTTTACGCCATTATAAGATTTGGGGGTGCCATGCTCAGGTCTTGAGAAAGAAAGAAGGCAAACTGGAATCGCGAACTGAAGTTTTCATGTTTGTCGAAAATTCTAAAGAGACTAGGGGTGGACTATTTTTCAGTCATAAGGATAACAAAGTGTTTGTTTCTACAAATGTTACTTTCCTTGAAGATGACTATATTAAAAACTTCAAACCGAAAAGTAAAGTTGTGTTAGAGGAAATGCTTTCAGGTATAACACCTTCTGATGTTCCATCCTCTTCTACTCAAGTAGAGGATGATCCCACTCCCTCAGTCGAAACAATTGAGAGAAATACCACTAAAGTTCTTGTTCAGAAGATCACCGCTCCTCGTCATAGTGGGAGGGTTTCTACTAAACCATCTCGTTATGGCTTGGATGGTGAAATCAATATGGTCGTTTGTGACGGTATTGATGACGACCCATTAACCTATAAACAGACAATGGCAAGTCCAGAACGGAAACGATGGTCAGCCAGCATGGATTCAAAAATGGATTCCTTGAAAAAGAAAAAAGTGTGGGAATATGTAGACGCACCGATGACTATCGTCCAATCGGATATAAATGGGTCTACAAGAAGAAAAGAGGCACTGGAGGCGAAGTTGAAACATTTAAAGCTAGACTGGTCGCCAAGGGTTACACCCAAAGAGAAGGTGTGGACTATGAGGAAACTTTTAGCCCGGTCGCCATGCTCAAATCCATCCGAATTCTTCTCTCCATCACAGCCGCTTTCGATTATGAACTCTGGCAAATGGATGTCAAGACAGCCTTCCTTAATGGAATTCTTGAAGTAACCATCTCTATAGAGCAACCAGAAGGCTATGTTCTTCCAGGGCAGGTAAAGAAAGTTTGCAAACTCAATAGGTCCATTTATGGACTTAAGCAAGCTTCTCGCTCCTGGAATAAAAGGTTTGATGAAATCACTAAGACTTACGGCTTTCTTCAGAATGAAGATGAACCTTGTGTTTATCAACTCAAGGAAAACCAAGTGGTAGTATTCCTGGTCCTTTATGTTGACAACATTTTGATCATTGGCAACAATGTCAAGAAAATGACTGACATCAAGGAATGGCTAGACACTCATTCGAAATGAAAGATTTGGGTGAAGCTGCCTATGTTCTCAGTATTCAGATTATCAGAAACCGGAAGAACAGATCCCTTGCTCTCTCTCAAAAAACTTACATAGGTAAGCTTTTAGAGAGATTCTCAATGACAAACACCAAAGGGGCAACCATGCCTTCTAGATTTGGTATCCGTCTATCTAAGGAACAGTGTCCCACTGATCCTCAAGAGATAGAGGACATGAGAAGGGTTCCTTATGCTTCTGCAGTTGGGAGTCTAATGTATGCAATGCTATGCACTAGACCTGACATCTGTTATGCAGTAGGAATTGTGAGCAGGTATTAGACAAATCCAGGACAGGAACATTGAAATGTTGTTAAGCATATCTTGAAGTACTTGAAGAGTACAAGGCAATTCGTGTTAATCTACAAGGGTGGTTCTTTAAATCCTGTAGGCTATACCGATTCAGATTTCCAGGCATGTCTTAATGACAGGAAATCTACATCTGGGATGGTGTTTACTCTTGAGGGTGGAGCAGTGGTTTGGAGAAGTGCTAAACAAATCGCAATTTCGGACTCTACCATGGAGGCAGAATACATAGTTGCTGCAGAGGCTGCAAAAGAACTTGTCTGTCTTAGAAAGTTCTTCACTGGACTCGATGTCGTCCCTGGAGTGGAAAAACCACTTGTTTTGCTTTGTGATAACATTGGAGCCATAGCCAACAGTAAGGAGCCTCGAAGCCACAAGAGAAGCAAGCATATCGAAAGGAAATATCACATCATCAGAGAATATGTTGTAAGAGGGGATGTACTGGTGGAAAAAGTGGACACAGAGGACAATCTAGCTAATCCATTCACCAAGGTCTTGGCAGGACTGCTTTTGAAAAGCACCGTCAGAATTTACGATTAATTGAAATGTACTAATTGTTTTATATTAGTGCAAGTGGGAGTTTGTTGGGTTTTATGCCCTAAATAAAACTCTAATTTTAATGTAATCTTTATCTTTTAAATATCAATAAAGAAACAGAAGTATTTTCATCACATTGTGTGTCATTTGGTTCATGTTGTCATTTACTTGTTTATTTGATTTATAAATTCATCCAAACCCATGTCACATTTATATTATTGTTTATTGTGTCGTCAGCACAGTGAAAAGTAATCAAGATTATGTGATTAAATATATATTCCTAGATATATCAGTATACAGGGTTTAACTGATATGTTAATCTACAACATAGTTTACTTGCACCTTGGATAAGTGCTATATTCTTTCTAGGGCATTAGTTAAAGTAAAGCTTGGGTTGGATGCATGGAGTATGCATCGAAAGGGACCGATATTGAACTTTGAATGAGATATATTAAACTGACCGTAATATCTATTCAATTCAATATCACCTAGTTGATCCTAGATCAAATGATCTTAATCCTGATATGGTTATGTTCGACCTCAAGAGTATTATACATGTTCTTTGATTTGTTAGTTAAACCTACTTTTTGGTCAGGGTGATACGCACATTTTGGGAACATGGTAGTGCGATTGATTGGGAGCGCTAAACATATATATGGAATCTATAACTTCTATCTAACAAATAGAATTGAAATGATGATTTCCTTCGAGCTTGGCTAAACAGAGATAAATGGTTGAGTACTCATTTCAGTTCATTGAAATATCATTTATAGGTGGCTAAGTGTTTTAAGGATAAAATACATTGAAGGGTGTAACGGTAATTTAATCCCTATACAATGTAAATTATCTATAGATGATCATTGATTATTGGGATTATAACAATTGATAATTGATAGCGTATATATAACTGAGAGTGCAATTCCAAGTTCTATGCGTGGATGCAACAAGGAATTAATAAGTTAGTGAATTTACCTGGTAAGTTCTTGGTCTGCTTATTGGAAGCTTGGATATATAGGCCCATGGTCCCCATACTAGTTGAGACAATACTACTTGTAAGACTCAGTTAGTTGATTTTGATTAATCAATTATAATTCTAAAATTAGACTATGTCTAGTTTATGAATTTTCACTAAGCAAGGGCTAAATTGTGAAGAAAGAGTTTCTAAGGTTTATTTGTTAATTAAGAGACTTTGGTTAGTCTAATTAATAAATATATTAAATGACAATATTATTTAATAATTAATTTTTAGTTATTAAATAAATAGAATTGGCATTTAAGTGGTTAAAGTGGAAAATTGGCATTTTTGAGAAAGTGAGATGTAGAAATGATAAAATGGCAAATTTGCAAAAGTGGGGCCCATTATCCTATACATGGCCGACCACTTATGTAGCCTATTTATCATTTATTTTTTCATTATTTTGATGCCAAATAAATCTAACCTAACCCTAGGTGGTTTGCTATAAATAGGTAGTGATGGCTTCAGGAAAAAGATGATGCATCTCATTCCTTCAGAGAAAAACTCAAAGCCTTCTTCCTATACCAAGCCGCCACCTTCTCTCTCTCTTCTTCTCTTCTAAAAATCAAACCCTATAGTGAGTGAGTGAGTGCCCACACACATGAAGTGGTACCTCAATCATAGTGTGGAAGATTGTGAAGAATCCAGATTCAAGAGAAGGACATTCGGGCTCAGATCTTGGTAATACTCTGCGACAGAAAGGATACAAAAATTAGAGATCTGAGTGGAAGGAGACATTATATTCCGCTGCAACCACTATAAGGTTTCTCATACTTTATATGTGTTTATTTCATATCGTTTTAGAAGTTCTTATTTAGGATGTTAAATAACATACTTGTTAGTAAATCTAAGATCCTGGTAAAATAATTTCCAACAGACCGACGGGTTCCCTTTGGTAACATGACTAACGCTTACAGTGTGTGGCCTGTTATTTTAGTCCCATACAACTTACCCCTGTGGAAGTGCATGAAACCTGAGTCGTTGATGTTGTCTCTTTTGGTGCCAGGGCGCACTGCCCCTGGGAAAGACATGGATGTTTTCATGAGACCATTGCTTGATGAATTGAGGGAGTGGTGGGATTCAGGTGTCCAAGCTCGAGATGCTTACAGCGAGACTATTTTCACACTGAGAGCTGCTATTTTGTTGACCATTAATGACTTCACAGCGTATGCAATGATGTCTGGATGGAGCACCAAAGGGTACAAGGCGTGCCCCACCTATAACGAACACACTCCTTCCATTGGATTACGCAACAAGATTGGTTATGTTGGGCACAGAAGGTTTCTTGAAATGGATGATCCAAGGCGTAGAAGTAAAAAAATACGATGGAAAATTTAGGAAAGACAACCTCCTCCACAATTGTCGGGGGACGATATTTTAGCTCAGCTTGAGCAGTTACAATTTTTTTTGCCTAAAAAACACAAGCAATTTGGTGGAGTCAAACGTAAACGTTCTGTAGCTGAGTTAAATTGGTCAAAGAAGAGTATATTTTTTGAACTACAGTATTGGAAGGACTTGTCTCTCCGGCATAATCTTGACGTAATGCATATCGAGAAAATGTGAGTGACAATGTACTTGGAACTTTGTTAAGTATCGAGGGCAAGTCTAAGGACACAGAAAAGGCAAGATTGGATCTAGAGAACCTTAAAATACGTTGTGAGTTGTGGTTATTTGAAGACCGTAACGGGAGTTGTGGTTATTTGAAGACGTTGTGAGTTACACACTTACTCTTCCTGAACGACGTGAATTTTGCGGATTTATTAAGTCTGTGCAGTTCCCAGACGGATTCGCTCCAAATTTAGAGAAAAATGTCAATGAGATTGAAGACAAAATTTATGATCTGAAGTCTCACGATTGTCATGTGTTGCTACAACGCTTGATGTCCGGTGGCAATAGAAAGTTCTTGAAGAAAGAAGTTATGGATACAATAATTGAGCTGTGTGTATTTTTCCAGAAATTGTGCTGTAAAACATTGAATGTTACAGACTTGCAAATCATGCAAAAAAGTATTCTAGACATTCTTTGCAAATTGGAAACCATTTTCCCACCAGCATTTTTGGACATAATGGTTCACTTCATGATGCATTTACCTAAAGAAGCGATACTTGAGAGACCAGTGCACTTCAGGTGGATGTATCTAATTGAACGAGCCATGTCTGTGTACAAACAATATGTAAAAAATCGTTCTTGACCGGAAGGATCTATTTCTGAAGCTTATCCAGTTAATGAAGCCTTAACCTTTTGTTCAATGTACTTCTGGAAAGTAGAAACTCGATTTAATCGTCAAGATCGAAATAGTGATGTCCTCCCAAATAAGCCTGAAAGGGAATTCTCTGCATTTAAGCATGTTGGATGACCAATCGGTCATAGGACCATTGTTGCTTTACCAATGCAAGATAAATTGAAGGTAGATTGGTACATTCTCAACAATTCGAATGAAGTGAAAAAGTATATCACGTAAGATACTTTTTTCATATTCAATTTAGTTCTCTTTAGTGACGACATTATCTAACATTTTCCCCATTTTTCATGTAGTGAGCATAAGAACGAGCTACAGCTTAGGGGACATCAAAATCTTTATTAAATGTCAAAGGCACATTTTAGAGGATTGCACTTCATTCGATATTCTTGCATGATGTTGAAGAACTCATCTATGTCTTTGATGTGGTCTTCAGATTTTTTTGACATAACCAGCATGTCTTCGACGTAGACTTCCATATTATTTTCGATCAAGTCATGAAACATATGGTTGACTAGTCTCTGGTATGTACACTTGCATTCTTGAGTCACGGAAAGCTCTACTGGTGTTTGGATCGAGTGTTGGAGAGAGAGCAAGAGTGAGAAAGAGATAGATAGAGAGGGAAGTTTTTTCTAAGCTTCCAATGAGGAAGGTCTCGCTTTTTGGGTCGAGTGTTGAAGAGAGAGAGCGAGAAAGAAAGAGAGAGAGGCAAAATTTAATGAGTAGGGTATTTTGGGTATCTATGGAGAATACTAGTATTTTTTGGTATAAATTTGTCCAATGGGGGTTGTCCATTGGAGTAATTTTCCCATATATGCAATGTGGTCTAATTTTTAAGACCAATTTTATGTGAAGTGTTGCTCAATATAGACAATGGCGACATGCCATATTCTTTGTTCTATTTTTAATTTTTTTTAGAAAAAAGTTATTTTTCACCTAAAAAAATCATTAATTTAATGTGATGTGGGATCATGGTGGGAGACTTTTAAAGTTGTCATTCCTTGAGAATGTAAATTGTGTAACAATATTTTCTCTCGATACATGCTGAGAAATGTAGTGGAACGTTTGTAATTACTGACATCGATGGCGGTGGTGCACGTCCCCTTCTCGTGTACGTTTTGGCAGGCTTACTCTACAGTACGGTGAGGACACGGTGCCTCATGCCTAGAAAAGGTTTTCCTTTTAAACCTTGCTAGGGTTTGTGTTATATTCTTACCCCTTTTGTCCTATCGTATTACCCTATCTAGCTCTCCGGAAAATGCCCAATTGGAAGCGGATATCCTCCCTGAGATGGAAGAGATTGAGACTAATGCAAGATAAAATGAAGGCAGAGTGGTACATTCTCAACAATTGTAATGAAGTGGAGAAGTATATCACGTAAGATACTTTTTTCATATTCAATTTCGTTCTCTTTAGTGACGACATTATCTAACATTTTTCCTATTTTTCATGTAGTGAGGATAGGAACGAGCTACAACTTAGGGGTCATCAAAATATTTATTGGACGTCAAAGGCACATTTTAGAGGTTGCACTTCATTCGATATTCTTGCATGATGCTGAAGCACTCATCTATGTCTTTGATGTGGTCTTCAGATTTTTTTGACATAACCAGCATGTCTTCGACGTAGACTTCCATATTATTTTCGATCAAGTCATGAAACATATGGTTGACTAGTCTCTGGTATGTACACCTGCATTCTTGAGTCACGGAAAGCTCTACTGGTGTTTGGATCGAGTGTTGGAGAGAGAGCAAGAGTGAGAAAGAGATAGATAGAGAGGGAAGTTTTTTTTTAGCTTCCAATGAGGAAGGTCTCGCTTTTTGGGTCGAGCGTTGAAGGGAGAGAGTGAGAAAGAAAGAGAGAGAGGGAAAATTAAATGAGGAGGGTATTTTGGGTATCTATGGAGAATACTAGTATTTTTTTGTATAAATTAGTCCAATGGTGATTGTCCATTTGAGTAATTTTGCCATATATGCAATGTGGTCTAATTTTTAAGAACAATTTATGTGAAGTGTTGCTCAATATAGACAATGGCCACATGCCATTTTTTTTGTTCTATTTTTAATTTTTTTAAAAAAAAAAGTTATTTATCACCTAATAAAATCATTAATTTATTGTGATGTGGGATCATAGTGGGAGACTTTTAAAGTTGTCATTCCATGAGAATATAAATTTGTAACAATATTTTCTCTCGATACATGCTGAGAAATGTAGTGGAACGTTTGTAATTACTGACATCGATGGTGGTGATGCACGTCCCCTTCTCATGTACGTTTTGGCAGGCTTACTCTTCTGTACGGTGAGGAAACGGTGCCTCATGCCTGGAAAAGGTTTTCCTTTTAAACCTTGCTAGGGTTTGTGTTATATTCTTACCCCTTTTGTCCTATCGTATTACCCTATCTAGGTCTCTTTGTGAGTTATCCATTCAAAATAATAAAAGAGTCATCCTCAAGGAATCACACGGCCTTGCTTGCCGTTATAGCTCTATTTAAAGTTGGTATTGCCCTGTTTCCTGTTGCTTTTTATACCGAAATTCCAGTTCTTGTAATGTGGATTTTGCTTTAAACAATGATGCTCCAGAAATGGTCCTAGAAGAGGTGGTTAATCTTGTGGAAAATGTTAATCTCATGATTTCTCTCTAGACCTCACTCCTGATGATGATGATGTTAAGAACCTTATCCAGAGATCGGTGGTGGCTAAACTATTCGTGAAAAGAAAGGTTTGTAATGGACGTCTACGGTCTATTCTATCAGGTATGTGGAACGTCCATCTTTGGTGGCATCTTCAAGAGATCCACCCGAAGATGTATAATTTTAGGTTCACAAGATTATGGCCTCTTTGAGGATTCTCACTCGATTTCTCTTGCGTCGGATCATCCATCTACAACTCATTTCCCTACATGTGAACATCTCGTGGAATATTCAGGTTCCATTTCTCTTCTTTTCAGATGCTAATATGTGAAATGGTAGAATTGTCCAAAATGAGATTATTGCAACAAAGGAGTTTTATTGGCCAAGGATGCGTGTCGTATCACACCACCAAAACCTCACGAAGGTCTTGTCCTAGAACTGTCGGGGTTTGGGACAATCTCGTTCAGTCAAGGCCCTCTGGGGTTTGGTTCGTTTGGAAGACCTTGACATTCTTTTTCTCATCGAGACAAAATTAAATGCTACGACGATGAATGGTATCTAGCAAAGGCTGGGGTTTTTTTTAATGAAGAAATTGTGGAAGAAAATGGCTTGGCTAGTAGTTTATGCTTGTGTTGGAAGGCTAGTATAGAGTTGTGAATCGTTAACTCCACTGCCTCTCATATAGTGGGTCAATTCTCTAATGTTCTCACCAATCTCGTGTAACAGGAATGTTTATGTATGCTCCTCCTATTCGGTGTAATAGAAAGGATTTTTGGGACCTTTTATCGTTAGTTGCTGTCTTTTCTCTTCCTTGGATTTGTTTTGGGGGATCTAAATTGCATTACTTACAAGGAAGATAAGATTAGTGGTCGTCGTGCTACTCCTTATGATACCTCGCTGCTCAATGATTTTCTTGAGTCCACAGGTGGAGTGCATATGGGAAGTTTGGGAAATTTCTTCACTTGGTCTAACAAAAGAAAAGGCTTTGATCTGATCAAAGAATGTCTTCATCGAGTGATTGGTGATCCCGAATGGTTGATGGCTTACCCGAAAGCGGGTGTTAACTCTTTAACAATACAAGATTCTGACAACGCCCCTCTATTGCCCGATTTGTTATATGAGCAAGGTCACTACCATAAACCTTTTTGTTTTTTGAATGTCTGGATGCGAGATTTAGGTTGTATGGAAGTTGTTCGTTATACTTGGAAGCTTGTTGTCTCTAGGGCTAGAAGTTTTCTGTTCATGTCTCGTCTTGCTCACACCAGGACGCAGTTGGCGTTTTGGAATAAAAATTATTTTGGATTTCGCAAAGAAAAAGAGAAGTCGCTTGATAACTTTTTGCTTGAAATTCAAATGCGACCTATCTCTCCGGAAAATGCCCAATTGGAAGCGGATATCCTCCCTGAGATGGAAGAGATTGAGACTAATGCAAGATAAAATGAAGGCAGAGTGGTACATTCTCAACAATTGTAATGAAGTGGAGAAGTATATCACGTAAGATACTTTTTTCATATTCAATTTCGTTCTCTTTAGTGACGACATTATCTAACATTTTTCCTATTTTTCATGTAGTGAGGATAGGAACGAGCTACAACTTAGGGGTCATCAAAATATTTATTGGACGTCAAAGGCACATTTTAGAGGTTGCACTTCATTCGATATTCTTGCATGATGCTTAAGCACTCATCTATGTCTTTGATGTGGTCTTCAGATTTTTTTGACATAACCAGCATGTCTTCGACGTAGACTTCCATATTATTTTCGATCAAGTCATGAAACATATGGTTGACTAGTCTCTGGTATGTACACCTGCATTCTTGAGTCACGGAAAGCTCTACTGGTGTTTGGATCGAGTGTTGGAGAGAGAGCAAGAGTGAGAAAGAGATAGATAGAGAGGGAAGTTTTTTTTTAGCTTCCAATGAGGAAGGTCTCGCTTTTTGGGTCGAGCGTTGAAGGGAGAGAGTGAGAAAGAAAGAGAGAGAGGGAAAATTAAATGAGGAGGGTATTTTGGGTATCTATGGAGAATACTAGTATTTTTTTGTATAAATTAGTCCAATGGTGATTGTCCATTTGAGTAATTTTGCCATATATGCAATGTGGTCTAATTTTTAAGAACAATTTTATG
This sequence comes from Cannabis sativa, assembly GCF_029168945.1. Lineage (NCBI taxonomy): Eukaryota > Viridiplantae > Streptophyta > Magnoliopsida > Rosales > Cannabaceae > Cannabis > Cannabis sativa. Next base: position 48,277,042 of record NC_083602.1, on the reverse strand, counting down.
TGAAGTGTTGCTCAATATAGACAATGGCCACATGCCATTTTTTTTGTTGTATTTTTAATTTTTTTTAAAAAAAAAGTTATTTATCACCTAATAAAATCATTAATTTATTGTGATGTGGGATCATAGTGGGAGACTTTTAAAGTTGTCATTCCATGAGAATATAAATTTGTAACAATATTTTCTCTCGACACATGCTGAAAAATGTAGTGGAATGTTTGTAATTACTGACATCGATCGTGGTGGTGCACGTCCCCTTCTCATGTACGTTTTGGCAGGCTTACTCTACTGTACGGTGAGGACACGGTGCCTCATGCCTAGAAAAGGTTTTCCTTTTAAACCTTGCTAGGGTTTGTGTTATATTCTTACCCCTTTTGTCCTATCGTATTACCCTATCTAGCTCTCTTTTTGAGTTATCCATTCAAACTAGTAAAAGAGTCATCCTCAAGGAATCACAGTGCCTTGCTTGCTGTTATAGCTCTATTTAAAGTGGGTATTGCCCTGTTTCCTGTGGCTTTTTATACCAACATTCGAGTTCTTGTAATGTGGATTTTGCTTTAAACAATGATTCTCCAGAAATTGTCCTAGAAGAGGTGGTAAATCTTGTGGAAAACGTTAATGTCATGATTTCTCTCTAGACCTCACTCCTGATGATGATGATGTTAAGAACCTTATCCAGAGATCGGTTGTGGCTAAACTATTCGTGAAAAGAAAGGTTTGTAATGGACGTCTACGGTCTATTCTATCGGGTATGTGGAACATCCATCTTGGGTGGCATCTTTAAGAGATCCACTCGAAGATGTATAATTTTAGGTTCACAAGATTATGGCCTCTTTGAGGATTCTGACTCGATTTCTCTTGTGTCGGATCATCCATCTACAACTCATTTCCCTACATGTGAACATCTCGTGGAATATTCAGGTTCCATTTTTCTTCTTTTCAGATGCTAATATGCGAAATGGTAGAATTGTCCAAAATGAGATTATTGCAACAAAGGAGTTTTATTGGCCAAGGATGCGTGTCGTATCACACCACCAAAACCTCACGAAGGTCTTATCCTAGAACTGTTGGGGTTTGGGACAATCTCGTTCAGTCAAGGCCTTCCGGGTTTGGTTCGTTTGGAAGACCTTGACATTCTTTTTCTCATCGAGACAAAATTAAATGCTATGGCGATGAATGGTATCTACCAAAGGCTGGGTTTTTTTTAATGAAGAAATTGTGGAAGAAAATGGCTTGGCTAGTGGTTTATGCTTGTGTTGGAAGGCTAGAATAGAGGTGTCAATCGTTAACTCCACTGCCTCTCATATAGTGGGTCAATTCTTTAATGTTCTCACAAATCCCGTGTAACAGGGGTGTTTATGTTTGCTCCTCCTATTCGAGGTAATAGAAAGGATTTTTGGGCTCTTTTATCGTTAGTTGCTGTCTTTTCTCTTCCTTGGATTTGTTTTGGGGGATCTAAATTGCATTACTTACAAGGAAGATAAGATTAGTGGTCGTCGTGCTCCTCCTTATGATACCTCGCTGCTCAATGATTTTCTTGAGTCCACAGGTGGAGTGCATATGGGAAGTTTGGGAAATTTCTTCACTTGGTCTAACAAAAGAAAAGGCTTTGATCTGATCAAAGAATGTCTTCATCGAGTGATTGGTGATCCCGAATGGTTGATGGCTTACCCGAAAGCGGGTGTTAACTCTTTAACAATACAAGATTCTGACAACGCCCCTCTATTGCCCGATTTGTTATATGAGCAAGGTCACTACCATAAACCTTTTTGTTTTTTGAATGTCTGGATGCGAGATTTAGGTTGTATGGAAGTTGTTCGTTATACTTGGAAGCTTGTTGTCTCTAGGGCTAGAAGTTTTCTGTTCATGTCTCGTCTTGCTCACACCAGGACGCAGTTGGCGTTTTGGAATAAAAATTATTTTGGATTTCGCAAAGAAAAAGAGAAGTCGCTTGATAACTTTTTGCTTGAAATTCAAATGCGACCTATCTCTCCGGAAAATGCCCAATTGGAAGCGGATATCCTCCCTGAGATGGAAGAGATTGAGACTAATGCAAGATAAAATGAAGGCAGAGTGGTACATTCTCAACAATTGTAATGAAGTGGAGAAGTATATCACGTAAGATACTTTTTTCATATTCAATTTCGTTCTCTTTAGTGACGACATTATCTAACATTTTCCCCATTTTTCATGTAGTGAGGATAGGAACGAGCTACAACTTAGGGGTCATCAAAATATTTATTGGACGTCAAAGGCACATTTTAGAGGTTGCACTTCATTCGATATTCTTGCATGATGCTGAAGCACTCATCTATGTCTTTGATGTGGTCTTCAGATTTTTTTGACATAACCAGCATGTCTTCGACGTAGACTTCCATATTATTTTCGATCAAGTCATGAAACATATGGTTGACTAGTCTCTGGTATGTACACCTGCATTCTTGAGTCACGGAAAGCTCTACTGGTGTTTGGATCGAGTGTTGGAGAGAGAGCAAGAGTGAGAAAGAGATAGATAGAGAGGGAAGTTTTTTTTTAGCTTCCAATGAGGAAGGTCTCGCTTTTTGGGTCGAGCGTTGAAGGGAGAGAGTGAGAAAGAAAGAGAGAGAGGGAAAATTAAATGAGGAGGGTATTTTGGGTATCTATGGAGAATACTAGTATTTTTTTTGTATAAATTAGTCCAATGGTGATTGTCCATTTGAGTAATTTTGCCATATATGCAATGTGGTCTAATTTTTAAGAACAATTTTATGTGAAGTGTTGCTCAATATAGACAATGGCCACATGCCATTTTTTTTGTTCTATTTTTAATTTTTTTAAAAAAAAAAGTTATTTATCACCTAATAAAATCATTAATTTATTGTGATATGGGATCATAGTGGGAGACTTTTAAAGTTGTCATTCCATGAGAATATAAATTTGTAACAATATTTTCTCTCGATACATGCTGAGAAATGTAGTGGAACGTTTGTAATTACTGACATCGATGGTGGTGATGCACGTCCCCTTCTCATGTACGTTTTGGCAGGCTTACTCTTCTGTACGGTGAGGAAACGGTGCCTCATGCCTGGAAAAGGTTTTCCTTTTAAACCTTGCTAGGGTTTGTGTTATATTCTTACCCCTTTTGTCCTATCGTATTACCCTATCTAGGTCTCTTTGTGAGTTATCCATTCAAAATAATAAAAGAGTCATCCTCAAGGAATCACACGGCCTTGCTTGCCGTTATAGCTCTATTTAAAGTTGGTATTGCCCTGTTTCCTGTTGCTTTTTATACCGAAATTCCAGTTCTTGTAATGTGGATTTTGCTTTAAACAATGATGCTCCAGAAATGGTCGTAGAAGAGGTGGTTAATCTTGTGGAAAATGTTAATCTCGTGATTTCTCTCTAGACCTCACTCCTGATGATGATGATGTTAAGAACCTTATCCAGAGATCGGTGGTGGCTAAACTATTCGTGAAAAGAAAGGTTTGTAATGGACGTCTACGGTCTATTCTATCAGGTATGTGGAACGTCCATCTTTGGTGGCATCTTCAAGAGATCCACCCGAAGATGTATAATTTTAGGTTCACAAGATTATGGCCTCTTTGAGGATTCTCACTCGATTTCTCTTGCGTCGGATCATCCATCTACAACTCATTTCCCTACATGTGAACATCTCGTGGAATATTCAGGTTCCATTTCTCTTCTTTTCAGATGCTAATATGTGAAATGGTAGAATTGTCCAAAATGAGATTATTGCAACAAAGGAGTTTTATTGGCCAAGGATGCGTGTCGTATCATACCCCCAAAACCTCATGAAGGTCTTATCCTAGAACTGTCGGGGTTTGGGACAATCTCGTTCAGTCAAGGCCCTCTTGGGTTTGGTTTGTTTGGAAGACCTTGTCATTCTTTTTCTCATCGAGACAAAATTAAATGCTACGGCAATGAATGGTATCTAGCAAAGGCTGGGGTTTTTTTAATGAAGAGATTGTGGAAACGAATGGCTTGGCTGGTGGTTTATGCTTGTGTTGGAAGGCTACTATAGAGGTGGAAATCGTTAACTCCACTGCCTCTCATATAGTTGGTCAATTCTCTAATGTTCTCAGCAATCCCGTGTAACGGGGGTGTTTATTTATGCTCCTCATATTCGAGGTAATAGAAAGGATTTTTGGGACCTTTTATCGTTAGTTGCTGCCTTTTCTCTTCCTTGGATTTGTTTTGGGGGATCTAAATTGCATTACTTACAAGGGAGATAAGATTAGTGGTCGTCGTGCTACTCCTTATGATACCTCGCTGCTCAATGATTTTCTTGAGTCCACAGGTGGAGTGCATATGGGAAGTTTGGGAAATTTCTTCACTTGGTCTAACAAAAGAAAAGGCTTTGATCTGATCAAAGAATGTCTTCATCGAGTGATTGGTGATCCCGAATGGTTGATGGCTTACCCGAAAGCGGGTGTTAACTCTTTAACAATACAAGATTCTGACAACGCCCCTCTATTGCCTGATTTGTTATATGAGCAAGGTCACTACCATAAACCTTTTTGTTTTTTGAATGTCTGGATGAGAGATTTAGGTTGTATGGAAGTTGTTCGTAATACTTGGAAGCTTGTTGTCTCTAGGGCTAGAAGTTTTCTGTTCATGTCTCGTCTTGCTCACACCAGGAAGCAGTTGGCGGTTTGGAATAAAAAAACATTTTAGATTTCGCAAGGAAAAAGTGAAGTTGCTTTATAAGTTTTTGCTTGACATTCAAATGCAACCTATCTCTCCGGAAAATGCCCAATTGGAAGTGGATATCCTCCTTAAGATGGAGGAGATTGATGTTGGATATTATTTTACCAGGATCTTAGATCTACTCACAAGTATGTTTATTAACATCCGAAATATGAACTTTCTAAAACGATAAATTAAACACATATAAAGTTTAAGAAACCTTACATTGGGTGCAGCGGAATTAAATGACTCCTTCCGTTCAGCTCTCTAACCCTTGATTCCTTTCTGTAGCAGAGTATTATCAAGATCTGAACCTGGATCTTCTTCTCTGAATCCTTGATGGTGAATCTCCTTTGCTGATGATCTTTCTTTACGATCTTCCTCACTATGATTGAGGTATTGCTTGATGTGTGTGGGCACTACTCTAATCACTAAGAGATGTTCGAAATATGAAGGAAGAATAGAGAGAGAGAGAGTGGCGGCTAGAGAAGAGAGTGGAGGCTCAGGTTTTTCTGATTCATAAAGTGTAATTTTCCTGAAGCCTTCACTATCTATTTATAGCATTCCACTAGGGTTAGATTTAAATTATATGGCATTAAAATAATGAAAAAATCAATTAAAAAAGATAAAATAGGTGGTCGGCCCTGGCTAGGTGGACTGGGCCTTGATTTTTGCAATTTTGCAATTTTAACACCTTTTGTATCTGACTTTCTCAAAAATGCCAATTTCTAAATTCAATCATTTAAATGCCAATTCTAACTATTTAATAACTATAAATAATTATTAAATAATATTGTCATTTATCATATTTATTAATTGAACCATACAAAGTATCATAATTAACAAATATGCCCCTATTAACTCTTTCTTTACAATTTCGACCTTACTTAGTGAAAATTTCACAAATAGACATAGTCTAATTCGTGAATTATAATTGATTAATCAAAACCAATTACATGAGTCTTACAAACAATATTATCTCAACTAGTGGGGGGACCATGGGTCTATATAACCGAGCTTCCAATAAGTAGATCAAGAATTTAGTACTAAAATTCACTAACTTATTAATTCTTCGTTGAATCCACGCATAAAACTTAGAATTGCACTCTCAGTATATAGAATGTTCTATATGTTCCACCATATAGACACATCATTAGTTATCCATTGTTATAATCCTAATGTGATCAATGATCCTCTATATGAATGATCTACACAGTAAAGGGATTAAATTACCGTAACACCCTACTATGTATTTTATCCTTAAAACACTTGACCCCGTATAAATGATATTTCAGCTTATGTGAAATGAGATCTCCACCATTTATTTTCGTTTGGTCAAGCTCGAAGGAAATCATCCTTTGCTTACTATTTGCCAAATAGAAGCTATAGATTCCATGTTTATGCTAGCGCTCCCACTCAATTGCACTACCCTGTTCCCAAAAAGTATGTATCACCCTGACCTAAAAGTAGGCTTAACTAAAAATTCAAAGGAACACGAATAGCCTTTCAAGATTGAACCTAATCATAACAGGATTAAGATCATTTGATCTAGGATCAACTTGGCGATATTGACTTGAATAGATTTTACGGTAAGTTTAATTAAATCTAAGTCAAAGTTCAATATCGGTCCCTTCCAATGCATACTCCATGCATCCAACCTGAGCTTTACTTTAACCAATGTTCTGGAAAGAACATAGTATTTCCCCAAATACAAGTAAACTCTTGTTGTAGATTATCATATCAGTAAAACCCTGTGTCTGATAAATCTAGGAAACTTTATTCACATAGTCATGTTTACTTTCCAATGTGATGACAGCACAATAAACATGATCAAGTATGTGAAAAGGGTTTAAGATGAATTTATAAATCAATTAGACAAGCAATCGATAAAGTGAGCCAAAACATACACAAATGAATGAAATATACTTCTGTTTCTTTATTGATGTTGAATAAAATAGATTACATTGAAATGGAGTTTTATTTAGGGCATAAAACCTAACAATTGAGACTAATGCAAGATAAATTGAAGGCAGAGTGGTACATTCTCAACAATTGTAATGAAGTGGAGAAGTATATCACGTAAGATACTTTTTTCATATTCAATTTAGTTCTCTTTAATGACGACATTATCTAACATTTTCCCCATTTTTCATGTAGTGAGGATAGGAACGAGCTACAACTTAGGGGTCATCAAAATCTTTATTGGACGTCAAAGGCACATTTTAGAGGTTGCACTTCATTCGATATTCTTGCATGATGCTGAAGCACTCATCTATGTCTTTGATGTGGTCTTCAGATTTTTTTGACATAACCAGCATGTCTTCGACGTAGACTTCCATATTATTTTCGATCAAGTCATGAAACATATGGTTGACTAGTCTCTGGTATGTATGTTGGGTTTTATGCCCTAAATAAAACTCATTTCAATATAATCAGATTTACTTATTAATATAGATTAGAAATAACATTTAATGTTGCGTGGTTCACATGATTTATTTCAAGTTATATGTACATAATGTATAAATTCATCTAAAACCCTTTTCACATACTTGATCCTGTTTATTGTGCCATCAACACATTGGAAAGTAAACATGACTATGTGAATATAGTTTCCTAGATTTATCAGACATATGGTTTTACTGATATGATAATCTACGACAGAGTTTACTTGCATTTGGAGAAATGCTATGTTCTTTCCAGAACATTGGTTAAAGTAAAGCTCAGGTTGGATGCATGGAGTATGCATCGGAAGGGACCGATATTGAACTTTGACTTTGATTTATTAAACTTACCGTAATATCTATTCAAGTCAATATCGCCTAGTTGATCCTAGATCAAATGTTCTTAATCCTGTTATGATTAGGATCAATCTTGAAAGGCTATTCGTGTTCTTTGATTTGTTAGTTAAGCCTACTTTTAGGTCAGGGTGATACGTACATTTTGGGAACACGGTAGTGCAATTGAGTGGGAGCGCTAACATAAACATGGAATCTATAGCTTCTATCTGGCGAATAGTAAGTAAAGGATGATCTCCTTCGAGCTCGACCAAACAAAAATAAATGGTGGAGTACTCATTTCACATAAGCTGAAATATCATTTATACGGGGTTAAGTGTTTTAAGGATTAAATACATTGTAGGGTGTAACGGTAATCTAATCCCTTTACAGTGTAGATCATTCATATAGAGGATCATTGATCACATTAGGATTATAACAATGGATAACTAATGATGCGTCTATATGGTGGAACATATAGAGTATTCTATATACTGAGAGTGCAATTCTAAGTTCTATGCGTGGATTCAACGAAGAATTAATAAGTTAGTGAATTTTAGTGCTAAATTCTTGATCTACTTATTGGAAGCTCGGTTATATAGACCCATGTGTTGAGATAATATTGCTTGTAAGACTCATGTGTTGGAATTATTTTACCAGGATCTTAGATCTACTCACAAGTATGTTTATTAACATTCTAAATAAGAACTTTCTAAAACGATGAAATTAAACACATATAAAGTTAAGAAACCTTACAATGGGTGCAGCGGAATTAAATGACTCCTTCCGTTCAGATCTCTAACCCTTGTATCCTTTCTGTCGCAGAGTACTATCAAGATCTGAACCTGGATTTCTTTCTCTGAATCCTTGATGCTGAGCCCAGTGATTCATATAGAAATGCTGTCTGCGCGCGTGCTGTCCGAGGCACAAGCCTCATGCGCGCGCGTGTCCCTGTTGCTTAACCCCGATATATTTCGAAACTTCAAAAAATCATAACTAATTCAAATTAAATCGAAATTGAGTTCTGTAAAAAAGTAACTTGCTTAATGTTTTCCATACTATCCAATAAAAATAATTCAAGAAACAGATATTCAATTATTTTTTACGAAAATTCACAAACACCAATCAATCATCAAATAACATTCAATACAACATGATACCATCCAAAAACAAACAAACAATCGTTTTAAAGTCCAAATTTCTTGCAAGTAAATCAATTACCATGGCTCTGAGGCCAGTTGTTGGAATTATTTTACCAAGATCTTAGATCTACTCACAAGTATGTTTATTAACATCCTAAATAAGAACTTTCTAAAACGATGAAATTAAACACATATAAAGTTAAGAAACCTTTCATTGGGTGCAGCGGAATTAAATGACTCCTTCCGTTCAGATCTCTAACCCTTGTATCCTTTCTGTCGCAGAGTATTATCAAGATCTGAACCTGGATTTCTTTCTCTGAATCCTTGATGCTGAAACTCCTTTGCTGATGATCTTTCTTCACGATCTTCCTCACTATGATTGAGGTATTGCTTGCTGTGTGTGGGCACTACTCTAATCACTAAGGTAATTTCGAAATTCAGAGGAAGAAGAGAGAGAGAGGGTGGCGGCCAAGGAAGAGAGAGAAGGCTCAGGTTTTTCTGATTCAGAAGTGTAATTTTCTTGAAGCCTTCACTATCTATTTATAGCATTCCACTAGGGTTAGGTTTGAATTATTTGGCATTAAAATAATGAAAATATCAGCTTAAAAAGCCTACAAAAGTGGCCGGCCATGGCTCGATGGATTTGGGCCTTGCTTTTTGCAATTTTGTAATTTTAACACTTTTGTATCTGATTTTCTTAAAAATGCCAATTTTCTAATTCAACCATTTAAATGCCAATTCTAACTATTTAATAACTATAAATAATTATTAAATAATATTGTCATTTATCATATTTATTAATTGAACCATACAAAGTATCATAATTAACAAATATGCCCCTATTAACTCTTTCTTTACAATTTCGCCCTTACTTAGTGAAAATTTCACAAATAGACATAGTCTAATTTGTGAATTATAGTTGATTAATCAAAACCAATTACATGAGTCTTACAAACAATATTATCTCAACTAGTGCGGGGACCATGGGTCTATATAACCGAGCTTCCAATAAGTAGATCAAGAATTTAGTACTAAAATTCACTAACTTATTAATTCTTCGTTGAATCCACGTATAGAACTTAGAATTGCACTCTCAGTATATAGAATGTTCTATATGTTCCACCATGTAGACACATCATTAGTTATCCATTGTTATAATCCTAATGTGATCAATGATCCTCTATATGAATGATCTACACTGTAAAGGGATTAAATTACCGTTACACCCTACAATGTATTTATTCCTTAAAACACTTGACTCCGTATAAATGATATTTCAGCTTATGTGAAATGAGTACTCCACCATTTATGTTCGTTTGGTCAAGCTCGAAGGAGATCATCCTTTGCTTACTATTCGCCAGATAGAAGCTATAGATTCCATGTTTATGCTAGCGCTCCCACTCAATTGCTCTACCGTGTTCCCAAAATGTACGTATCACCCTGACCTAAAAGTAGGCTTAACTAACAAATCAAAGAACAGGAATAGCCTTTCAAGATTGAGCCTATTCATACCAGGATTAAGAACATTTTGATCTAGGATCAACTTGGCGATATTGACTTGAATAGATTTTACGGTAAGTTTAATTAAATCTAAGTCAAAGTTCAATATCGGTCCCTTCCGATGCATACTCCATGCATCCAACCTGAGCTTTACTTTAACCAATGTTCTGGAAAGAACATAGTATTTCTCCAAATACAAGTAAACTCTTGTTGTAGATTATCGTATCAGTAAAACCCTGTGTCTGATAAATCTAGGAAACTTTATTCACGTAGTCATGTTTACTTTCCAATGTGATGACAGCACAATAAACATGATCAAGTATGTGAAAAGGGTTTAAGATGAATTTATAAATCAAATAGACAAGCAATTGATAAAGTGAACCAAAACATACACAAATGAATGAAAAATACTTCTGTTTCTTTATTGATGTTGAATAAAATAGATTACATTGAAATTGGAGTTTTATTTAGGGCATAAAACCTAACAAACTCCCACTTGCACTAATATAAAACTAATTAGTACATATTAATTAATCCTAAATTCTGACAGTGCTTTTCAAAGGCTGTCACGGCCAGGACTTTGGTAAATGGATCAGCTAGGTTGTCCTCTTTGTCAACTTTCTCAACTAGTACATCCCCTCTTGCCACGTATTCTCTGATAATGTGATACTTCCTTTCAATGTGTTTGCTTCTCTTGTGGCTTCGAGGTTCTTTACTGTTTGATATTGCTCCATTGTTATCACAAAGTAAGACCAGAGGTTTTTCCATTCCAGGAACAACACCTATGCTGCTGAAGAACTTTCTTAGCCAGACAAGTTCTTTAGCAGCTTCGGCTGCTGCTATGTATTCAGCTTCCATAGTTGAGTCCGATATCGCAGTTTGTTTAGCACTTCTCCAAACCACTGCTCCACCCTCAAGAGTAAACACCATCCCAGATGTAGATTTCCTGTCTTCAAGACTTGCCTGGAAATCTGAATCAGTGTAGCCTATGGGATTTAAAGCACCACCCTTGTAGACTAACAAAGATTCCTTGTACTCTTCAAGTATTTCAGAATATACTTAACTGCATTCCAATGTTTAAGTCCTGGATTAGACAGATCCATGCTCACGATTCCAACAGCATAACAGATGTCAGGTCTAGTGCATAACATTGCATACATTAGACTTCAAACTGCAGAGGCATAGGGAATTTTCGCCATGTCCTCTATCTCTTGAGGATCAGTCGGAGACTATTCATTAGATAGACGAATACCATATCTAGAAGGCATGTTTGCCCCATTGTTGTTGTTCATGGAGAATCTCTCTAAGACTTTGTCTGTGTAGGTTGTTTGAGAAAGAGCAAGAGATCTGTTCTTCGGTTTACGATAATGCGAATACCAAGAACATAGGCTGCTTCACCCAAATCTTTCATATCGAATTGAGTGTTGAGCCATTCCTTGATGTGAGTCATTTTCTTGACATTGTTTCCAATAATCAAATGTCATCAACATAATGGACCAGGAATACTACTATTTGGTCTTCCTTGAGTTGGTAAACACAAGGTTCATCTTCATTCTGAAGAAAGTCGTAGGTCTTGATGATTTCATCAAACCTTTTGTTCCATGTGCGAGAAGCTTGCTTAAGTCCATAGATAGACCTGTTTAATTTGCAAACTTTCTTTTCCTGCCCAGGAAGAACATAACCTTCTAGTTGCTCCATATAGATGGTTTCTTCAAGTACCCCATTAAGGAAGGCAGTCTTGACATCCATTTGCTAGATTTCATAATCGAAAGCAGCAGCTATGGAGAGAAGAATTCGGATGGATTTGAGCATGGCAACAGGACTAAAAGTTTCCTCATAGTCCACGCCTTCTCTTTGGGTATAACCCTTGGCTACAAGTCTAGCTTTAAAAGTTTCGACTTCGCCTCCAGCTCCTCTTTTCTTCTTGTCAACCCATTTGCATCCTATCGGATGATAGTCGTCAGGTGCGTCTACATATTCCCAGACTTTGTTCTTTTCTATCGAATCCATTTCTGAATCCATGCCGGCCGACCATCGTTTCCGTTGCGGACTAGCCATTGCCTGTTTATAGGTTAATGGATCGTCATCAATACCGTCACCTACGACCATATTGATTTCACCATCCAAACCATAACGAGCAGGTTTTGTTGAAACCCTCCCACTACGACGAGGTACGGTTGTCTTCTGAACAGAAACTTTAGTAGTAGATTTCTCAGTTGGTTCAACTGAGGGAGTGGGATTGTTTTCTTCACGAGTGGAAGAGGACGGAACATTGGAAGGACTTATATCTGATAGCAATTCCTCTAGAACAACTTTACTTTTCGGTTTGAAGTCTTTAATATAGTTCTCTTCAAGGAAAGTAGCATTTGTAGAAACAAACACTTTGTTATCCTTGTGACTATAAAATAGTCCACCCCTAGTCTTTTTAGAATTTCCTACAAACATGCATACTTCGGTACGTGATTCAAGTTTGCCTTCTTTCTTTCTTAAGACATGAGCAGGGCACCCCCAGATTCTGTAATGGCGTAAACTAGGTGTACGACCAATCCAGAGTTCTAAAGGTGTCTTAGGGATTGATTTAGATGGAACAACATTTAAAATGTCATTTGCCATCTGTATAACATATCCCCAGAAGGACGTAGACAGAGTTGAATAACTCAGCATAGACCTAACCATTTCCAAAAGAGTGCGATTTCTTCTTTCTGCAACTCCATTTTGTTGTGGAGTGGTTGGGGCAGTGTATTGGGATTCAATTCCAAGTTCAATTATATGATCTTTGAACTGCATATCCATATATTCTTCACCCCTATCAGTTCGCAAGATCTTTAATGATTTACCTAATTGGTTTTGTGCCAAAGCATGAAATTCTTGAAACTTTACAAATGTTTCAGATTTCTTATGCATAAGGTAAATATGTCCATATCTAGAGTAATCGTCAATGAAAGTGACAAAGTACTCATAACCACCTCGGGCTTTGACATTCAAAGGTCCGCAGACATCGGAATGCACTAACCCTAGGGGTTGTTTGGCACGCTCTCCCTTTGCAGAGAAAGAACTTTTGGTCATCTTTCCTTCTAGGCAAGATTCGCAAACAGGTAATTCACCCAAGACGACATTTTTCAATGAGCCGTCTTTGGTTAGCCTGTTTAGTCTGTCATAGCCAATGTCACCCAAACGTAAATGCCATAGATATGTTTCATTATCATCAACGATCTTTTGCTTTTTGTGGTTTCTAGGTTTAGCTACTTTAAAAAGTTCGTTATGTAGGGCAAATGGTGTTTCTGGTCTAAGAACATAAAGCCCCTGTTCCATGGATGCAACACAAATGTGAATGTCATTTTGAGAAATGGTAGAACCAGAATCCGAAAAATCTAATTTGTATTGTTGCAATTGTAAGCATGAAACAAAAACCAAGTTTCTACTGAAATTTGGAATGTATAAGACATTGTCTAATTCCAAAATTCTGTTTTGAAACTTGAGTTTGGCTTTTCCTCTAGCTCTAACCGAAACCATTTCGCCATTACCAACTTTAAGTTTCAACTCTCCGGATTTCAAATAATTCCAATTCTTAAGCAATTGCAATGAACAACTTACATGGTTTGTAGACCCAGAATTAAGAATCTAAATGGATTTATCATTCTCTAACACACATGATTCGAAGACTAAAGCATTACTGCTTATTCGTTTGTTAATTGTTGTTCTTGCTAGTTCATTTTGTTGTGAAGTATAACTCGAGGAAGTGGAATCACTTCTTATCTTCTCAACTAAGCTTGAAGTAGTAGGATTTATGGAGTTATGAACTATTTGCTCTTCAGAGTGAACAATTCCCAGCTTACCTGCTTTCTGGAATTTAAAGTCCATCATGAGCATATGTGAAGTATTACTCTGACAAGGAGTTTATAACTTCAAGTTCAATTGCTAAGATATTAACTAGGAGTGGAATGGGAAGAGGATTATAGACACTACAACACATCAATAAAACAGAAGTAAGGTTTTGGTTCAAAATTCATATACAAGTTCAGAAAATAACAAGTAATGAAATATGTTATAGAAATACTAAATCTAACATAGTTTATTTTCCAAGGTTTCCAACATAATGAAATACAGTGTCCCGGTAAGCGAGAGTCAAAGATAACATTAGTTGAATAGAGTTGTCAGCTCATCTAAAATTAAACATTTTAGCAACCTTTTATTCGATCAAAATGAGAATCCAATGTTGTCCCGGTAGGCGAGAGTCAAGGTTATTCTCATTTTATGAGCTTCCACCATTGTTTCATGTTTTATGAGTTTATCTCTAAGTAGTCACCGTAGGGGAGAGTCTAAATAGAGACGAAAACTCACAAAACACTTATTAACTGAAATCTTACGGTGTTAAAAGTGTTCAACGAATAACCATCCATAGGGGGACGAAGTCTAGCGTCTCGAGGTTATATTGAAAAAGTTTAACTATTGTAAGACCAACAATGGAGATCGAATATCTTTTGATTAAAAGCTCATTATTTAAAAATATATATATATGTATTATGTATATTCATAATATTCGATATTATAATAATGAAAAATTACAAATTAAAGTTGGTTTAAAATCAACTTTAATTAATTTTCAATTATTATTTAATTTGAAAAATAAATTCAAATAAATATCGAACAAGTTCCATAATATAATAATGAAAAATTACAAATCAAAGTTGGTTTAAATAAAAAATCAACTTTAATTAATTTTCAATTATTAATTAAATTCGAAATATAAATTCGAATATTTAAATGGAACAAATTTGAAAATATCTTGTTTAAGTTGTTTTAGAAGAATCTAAAAAATCAACTTAAATATCTTTCAAATCAGATTTAATTAAATTTAAAATTAAGTTGTAACAACTTAATTTTTGAAGATATTCCATTTTAAGTTAATATTCCAAAAGATATTAACCTAAAAAATATCTAAAATATTCCATTTTAAGTTAATATTCGAAAAGATATTAACTTAAAAAATATCTTAAGAATCTTAATAACCAATGCCTAAAATTCCTCAACTTAATTTTGAAATTTTAAATCCAAAAGATATTCAGATTTAAGTTGGTTAGTTGTAGATAACTAAATATCAACCTAAATAGCAATATTTAATGAAAAATTTAAATTAAGCTTCAGAAAGAATCTAAATGGTTATAATTCTATATTTAATTAAATACAAGAAAATACATATAGTTTAGCTTAGAATATAAAATTCTTTAAACTATGGTTTTCTTAAATTAATTTCAAAATAAATGAAATTAATTATGTTGCTAATCAATTTTATTAGGTTAAACTAGTGTAATTAACCTAGTACAGTTTATTCAAATCAGGCAAATGGGCCTTCACAATTGGGGGTGGTTCATGTGAAGGGGTGCTGGGTTCAGTATGTCGTAACCACTTCTATGGCTCCCAACTCTCACAGAAGGTCCAAAAGAGAGGAATTTAACCTTAAAATGAACAACTGTTATTAATTGACTAAGCCCAAAAACTAAATGGGCCTAAATAAAATCTATCAAGAACTATGATAATTTATTTAGCAACATCAACCTATATGCATCTATAATGAAAATTAAACACATAGGCTCACACAGGCACACTTTGGATGGGTCCTATCATGTTGCTAGGTCATACACAGATGAAAGAAGATTGTAAATTTACCTGTTACAAATTATTATCTTGACCAAGGGAGCCATCACATCATTAGATCTGGCAAAAAGTAACCATGGCTATTTGCAATCAAGTAATAATAGGTTTTGAAAAACTTACACACAAGCTAAAACACATACTCCTGCAACAAGGTTAGCTGGATAGTTGGATGTAGGATTTATTTAATTTTAAATTAAATAATTAATTTCGAAATTAAATCATTAATTTAAAAAAAATTCGAAATTAAATTAAAATTTAAATTTAAAATTAAACCTACAATTTTGAAAAATTAGGTTTCAACCAACCTAAATATCATTTTAAAATTTGCTAACTACTTTTAAAATTTAAATGTTATTTTATAAATAAAAATTAAATAAAAAATTAAAAAAGATAAATGAATATCTTTTTCAGATTTTAAATGTAATTTAAATAAATAAAATAACAAAAATTTAAAAATTAGCAAAATATCTTACATCTTTTTAAAATTACATGATTATAGTTATCTTATTTTAAATTTATATAAGGTCAAATTATTAAAAAAAAAAATTAAAATATTGTAAATCTGACCTTAAATTTAAAAATAAGATAAGATAGAATCAAATTTAAAAATAAGATAGATTATTAAGCAAAAAAAAGATAGATACTAACTATTTTTAAATTCAAATTACACTAATATCTTGAATTAAATTTAAAAAATATTAAATTAATTCAAAATGATAATTAGAATTGAATTAGGAATAGTATTAGTATAAATACAGAACTACACAAAAAATCGGAAGTTAATTCCATGAAAAAGCATGAAAAAACGAAGAAAAACGAAAAATTTGCGAGCTATACGGACAGTATGCATTGCATACTGTCCGCGCGCGCATGCCTGGAAGCATGGCCGAGGGAGCTCGGCGCAGGAGGCTGCCAGCAGCCTCTCCGCACGCGGAGCCCAGTGATTCAAACAGAAATGCTGTCTGCGCGCGTGCTGTCCGAGGCACAAGCCTCATGCGCGCGCGTGTCCCTGTTGCTCAACCCCGATATTTTTCGAAACTTCAAAAAATCATAACTAATTCAAATTAAATCGAAATTGAGTTCTGTAAAAAAGTAACTTGCTTAATTTTTTCCATACTATCCAATAAAAATAATTCCGGAAAAAAATATTCAATTATTGTGTACGAAAATTAACAAACACCAATCAATCATCAAATAACACTTAATACAACATGATACCATCCAAAAACAAACAAAAAATCGTTTTAAAGTCCAAATTTCTTGCAAGTAAATCAATTACCATGGCTCTGAGGCCAGTTGTTGGAATTATTTTACCAGGATCTTAGATCTACTCACAAGTATGTTTATTAACATCCTAAATAAGAACTTTCTAAAACGATGAAATTAAACACATATAAAGTTAAGAAACCTTACATTGGGTGCAGCGGAATTAAATAACTCCTTCCGTTCAGATCTCTAACCCTTGTATCCTTTCTGTCGTAGAGTATTATCAAGATCTGAACCTGGATTTCTTTCTCTCAATCCTTGATGCTGAAACTCCTTTGCTGATGATCTTTCTTCACGATCTTCCTCACTATGATTGAGGTATTGCTTGCTGTGTGTGGGCACTACTCTAATCACTAAGGTAATTTTGAAATTCAGAGGAAGAAGAGAGAGAGAGGGTGGCGGCCAAGGAAGAGAGAGAAGGCTCAGGTTTTTGAAGGCTCAGGTTTTTCTGATTCAGAAGTGTAATTTTCCTGAAGCCTTCACTATCTATTTATAGCATTCCACTAGGGTTAGGTTTGAATTATTTGGCATTATAATAATGAAAATATCAGCTTAAAAAGCCTACAAAAGTGGCCGGCAATGGCTTGATGGATTTGGGCCTCGCTTTTTGCAATTTTGCAATTTTAACACTTTTGTATCTGATTTTCTCAAAAATGTTAATTTTCTAATTCAACCATTTAAATGCCAATTCTAACTATTTAATATCTATAAATAATTATTAAATAATATTTTCATTTATCATATTTATTAATTGAACCATACAAAGTATCATAATTAACAAATATGCCCCTATTAACTCTTTCTTTACAATTTTGCCCTTACTTAGTGAAAATTTCACAAATAGACATAGTCTAATTTGTGAATTATAATTGATTAATCAAAACCAATTACATGAGTCTTACAAAAAATATTATCTCAACTAGTGCGGGGATCATGGGTGTATATAACCTTGCTTCCAATAAGTAGATCAAGAATTTAGCACTAAAATTCACTAACTTATTAATTCTTCATTGAATCCACGCATAGAACTTAGAATTTCACTCTCAGTATATAGAATGCTCTATATGTTCCACCATATAGACGCATCATTTGTTATCCATTGTTATAATCCCAATTTGATCAATGATCCTCTATACGAATGATCTACACTGTAAAGGGATTAGATTACCGTAACACCCTACTATGTATGTTATCCTTAAAACACTTGACCCCGTATAAATGATATTTTAGGTTATGTGAAATGAGTACTCCACCATTTATGTTCGTTTGGTCAAGCTCGAAGGAGATCATCCTTTGCTCACTATTCGCCAGATAGAAGCTATAGATTCCATGTTTATGCTAGCGCTCCCACTCAATTGCACTACCGTGTTCCCGAAATGTACGTATCACCCTGACCTAAAAGTAGGCTTAACTAACAAATCAAAGAACACGAATAGCCTTTCAAGATTGAGCCTAATCATAACAGGATAAAGAACATTTTGATCTAGGATCAACTTGGCGATATTGACTTGAATAGATTTTACGGTAAGTTTAATTAAATCTAAGTCAAAGTTCAATATCGGTCCCTTCCGATGCATACTCCATGCATCCAACCTAGCTTTACTTTAACCAATGTTCTCGAAAGAACATATTATTTCTCCAAATACAAGTAAACTCTTGTTGTAGATTATCATATCAGTAAAACCCTGTGTCTGATAAATCTAGGAACTTTATTCACATAGTCATGTTTACTTTCCAATGTGATGACAGCACAATAAACATGATCAAGTATGTGAAAATGGTTTAAGATGAATTTATATATCAAATAGACAAGCAATTGATAAAGTGAACCAAAACATACACAAGTGAATGAAAAATACTTCTGTTTCTTTATTGATGTTGAATAAAATAGATTACATTGGAATTGGAGTTTTATTTAGGGCATAAAACCTAACTGTTGGAAATTATTTTACCAGGCTCTTAGATCTACTCACAAGTATGTTTATTAACATCCTAAATAAGAACTTTCTAAAACGATGAAATAAACACATATAAAGTTTAGGAAACCTTACATTGGGTGCAGCGGAATATAATGACTCCTTCCGTTCAGATATCTAGCCCTTGATTCCTTTCTGTAGCAGAGCATTATCAATATCTGAACCTGGATCTCTTTCTCTGAATCTTTGATGCTGAATATCCTTTGTTGATGATCTTTCTTCACGATCTTCCTCACTATAATTGAGGTATTGCTTGATGTGTGTGGGCACTACTCTAATCACTAAGGATTTCGAAATATTGAAGAAGAAGAGAGAGAGTGGTCAGCCAAAGATAGGGAGAGAGAAGGCTTAGTTTTTCTGATTCAGAAAGTCTGAAGAAAAGTCTTATTTTTCTGAAGCCTTCACTATCTATTTATAGCATTCCAATAGGGTTAGGTTTGAATTATATGGCATTAAAATAATGAAAAAATCAATTTAAAACACACACAATAGGTGGCCGGCCATGCCTTAGTGGATTGGGCCTTGGGCTTTGCAATTTTGCAATTTTAACACCTTTTGTATCTGATTTTCTCAAAAATGCCAATTTCCTAATTCAACCATTTAAATGCCAATTCTAAGTATTTAATAACTATAAATAATTATTAAATAATATTGTCATTTATCTTATTTATTAATTGAACCATACAAAGTATCATAATTAACAAATATGCCCCTATAAACTCTTTCTTTACAATTTCGCCCTTACTTAGTGAAAAATCCACAAATAGACATAGTCGAATTTGAGAATTATAATTGATTAATCAAAACCAATTACATGAGTCTTACAAGCAATATTATCTCAACTAGTGGGGGGACCATGGGTCTATATAACCGAGCTTCCAATAAGTAGATCAAGAATTTAGCACTAAAATTCACTAACTTATTAATTCTTCGTTGAATCCACGCATAGAACTTAGAAATGCACTCTCAGTTATATAGAATGCTCTATATGTTCCACCATATAGACACATCATTAGTTATCCATTGTTATAATCCTAATGTGATCAATGATCCTCTATATGAATGATCTACCTTTGTAAAGGGATTAAATTACCGTTACACCCTACAATGTATTTATTCCTTAAAACACTTGACCTAGTATAAATGATATTTCGGCTAATGTGAAATGAGTACTCCACCATTTATGTTCGTTTGGTCAAGCTCGAAGGAGATCATCCTTTGCTTACTATTCGCCGAGATAGAAGCTATAGATTCCATGTTTATGCTAGCGCTCCCACTCAATTGCACTACGTGTTCCCAAAGTACGTATCACCCTGACCAAAAGGTAGGCTTAACTAACAATTCAAGGAACACGAATAGCCTTTCAAGATTGAGCCTAATCATAACAGGATTAAGATCATTTGATCTAGGATCAACTAGGCGATATTGACTTGAATAGATTTCACGGTAAGTTTAATGAAATCTAAGTCAAAGTTCAATATCGGTCCCTTCCGATGCATACTCCATGCATCCAACCTGAGCTTTACTTTAACCAATGCTCTGGAAAGAACATAGCACTTCTCCAAATGCAAGTAAACTCTGTTGTAGATTATCATATCAGTAAAACCCTATGTCTGATAAATCTAGGAAACTTTATTCACATAGTCATGTTTACTTTCCAATGTGTTGACGGCACAATAAACAGGATCAAGTATGTGAAAAGGGTTTCAGATGAATTTATACATTATGTACATATAATCATGAAATAAATCATGTGAACCATGCAACATTAAATGTTATTTCTGATCTATATTAATAAGTAAATCTGATTATATTGAAATGAGTTTTATTTAGGGCATAAAACCCAACAAACTCCCACTTGCACTAATATAAAACAAAAAGTGTGTTTCAAATAATCTCAACACCTTGATATACAAATCAAGTGTAGTAGTAGTAAACTCCTCGTAATAGGATCTGAAAGGTTGAATTAACCACAACCTTTTCTCCACCATTACTCTTCCTTTAATCACAAAATCATTGATAATGTGAAATTCCTCTCTATATGTCTACTCTCTTGGGATACTGGATTCTATATCTTTGGCAACTACATTTGGTTAATCAGGAAATTAACACTAGTAGTTTAAGGCAATTTGGATTGATGCCAAAAATGTATAGAACTTTCCTTAGACTGAATAAGTACCTTTCCTGCATCTTTAACATTCAGTCTCTCTGGTAGACCTAGAGACTTCAGATAGGTTTTTACACTTCTCCAAAATCACTATTCCACCCCCAGAGTAACCACCATCTTATCAGAAATATTTACTAGCACATAGGCATATTTCGAAATCTGATATGGTGTAGTCTAAGAGTTTTAAACACACCCTTATAGACTAACATATAGTTCCTCATCTTAATCTTAGGATTTACTTGATTGTCTTCCAATGTTCTTCTCCTGGATTAATCTGATACCTACTCATTACTCCCACTCAACGGCGATTACGGTCTAAGGCATACAAAAGCATATCTAAGACCTCTCTCTGTTGATGTAAGAAATTCTTTCATGGCTTTATCTTTTCTGGAATAGTTAAGACTTTTCCTTAGATAAATAAAATCTATACCTAAGAAGTTGTGAAGCTTCTATAGATTGCCATTAGAAAGAAAATGCTTCAGCATCTTACTAAAGTAAGTTGCTTGCATTAGAGTAAGTAATTACCAGGTATACCACAAGCCATAGGTTTAGATAAACTCAAACCTATAATACTAGGAACAGGAAGTTTTGTTAAGTCCATTGAATGGACTTATAAACGAAAATTTCCTTTTATGTCCTTGTAATAGAAAACTTTAGGTTATTCCATGTGAATGGATTAAACCATAGTTCTATTGGCTTTCTTCTTAGTTTCTTATCTTGACAATCCATTACTTTTTTAAACTCACAATGGATTTTAATCACTAGTGTCTCCCAAGTCATAAGAAGGTGAGTTCCTAGAAACTTTCCCACTACGACAAGGTACCGTGAATTATGTCGAAGAAAACTAAATGGTATTAACCTCTTTGGTTGTGACAAGACAACAGAGGCAGTGGGATCATCATATGTCATATAAGATGATAGAACACTTTTGGAATCAAGAATTAAATATCTCCTTTATTTGCTACTTGTTTTTCAGACTTAGTCATTTTCTTAGAAAAGTAGTATTTGTTTGAACAAACACTTTCTTATCTATTGACAATGGGATGGTCCACCCCTAATCACTTAGAATAGCTAAGAAAGCATGGTTAACAGTTCTAGCTTTTCTTAAGATTTTGATTAGGTCATCCATGAATCTAGTAATGATTTACATAAAGTATACAACCATTACATCATTCTGAAATTGTATTACCATAGAAGGAATTAGGCAACGACTAGTAACTAATCATCAACATGCAACTCGAAATTTCTGGGGAGGTAAGTTTGGATATAATTCAAAAATCAATTTAATGATCTTTTAACTGCATATCTACTAACTATTTCTCCACCCCTATCAGTTCGCAAGATCTTTAACCACTTACCTTAATGGTTTTAACCATTGCTAGAAATTAATGAAATTTTTCAAACATTTCAAATTTCTTTGCATAAGGCATAATCTAGAGTGATCGTTTAAAGAATACAACGAAAAACTCATATCCACCCCTGAATGTACATCCATCTGCGAATGAGATGAACTACTTTCAGTGGATATAGGCATATTAACTCTTTGCAGAGATTGATCTTGTCAAATCCACTATGAACAAGATACAAATGCCATAGATTAAGAAAAATGTGGTAGTGTCTATGATGACATAGGTTTAGTTACATCAAAGAGTTCTTAGAATACTGCAAGTGGATCCTGGTCACAGAATACCTAACTCATATTCCATACAGTTTTAATCCAATAATAGAAGATGGATATTAAACACTTGAGAAAGTGTAACTGTATTTGTATCTGGAATTAGAAAATATAAGAAAATTTCTGTTTGGATTCTAAAATTAAAGTCAAAGACTTAAATTCAACCAAATATAATGAGTAATTCTTTCCTGGACCACCACTACTAATACAAACTCTAAGTCAGATTTGCCCATACAAGTAGGAGATTTCTAAGATTGAGGATTTATATCAATTGGGAATAGAATTTCGGGATTATAATCATAAGCGTCATTTAATTTCTTAAGAGAAAATATAATGACATGAAATGATTTATAGACCATTCATCCAATGATATATTATGGAGCTAATTCGAAATGAATAAGCTAAGAGGAATTAGGATAATTTCGATTATAAATAAGAATCCAACGATGCTTCGATTAGCGAAAGACAAAGTAATCTTATTTATGTAATCTTCTTGTTTCATATTGTAAAATTACTAGTCTAAGGTGTCATCAATTGATGAACAGCTAGATGTTGCATATACAATATTTATCTTTCGAGATCTTACACTATTATGTATGTCTAATGGTGAAAATCCATTAGGGATTTATCTTATTAGAAAAACAAACATGTTAGACCAACAATGAAGATTCGAAATTAAACTACAACTTAATAACAGAAAATAACATGGTTCAATATAAATTCATATACAATTCAGAAATTATAAGCATATAGCAAGTAGGAATGATAAGTGAAAATACTAAAACATACAATCCTAAATAATTTCCAAGGTTTTTCAACAAACTGATACAGTGTCCCGTTTAGGCGAGAGTCAAAGTATCATCCATTGAATAGAGTTGTCAGCTCATCTAAAATGTTAAACATTCTAGCAACCTTTTATTCGATCAAGATTGGAATTCAGCGTTGTCCCGTTTAGGCGAGAGTCAAGGCAATCTATCTTATGAGCTTCCACCATTGTTTCATAATTTGCAAGTCAAGTATGG
This sequence comes from Cannabis sativa, assembly GCF_029168945.1. Lineage (NCBI taxonomy): Eukaryota > Viridiplantae > Streptophyta > Magnoliopsida > Rosales > Cannabaceae > Cannabis > Cannabis sativa. Next base: position 48,253,182 of record NC_083602.1, on the reverse strand, counting down.
TCGCCACCATTAGGGTGATCTATACCATACAAAACACTTACAAACTACTTATCATGGGAGGTTAAACGGTGCGAAATTGCTAATGAACGTTCCTCCATTAGGGAGGATTACTCACTAAAACAAACGTGGTGTAAAACCCACAATGGAGATCGAATATCTTAATAATAAAGCTCATTATTTAAAAGGAGTTGTATTTTCTTTGATTCTCTTTATTTATTCTATTTATTTTAAATATATATTTATTTAATTAAAATTTCCAATTTAGAATGAAAAATTCCAAATATAAATTTTAATTTAATATTTATAAATTTTACTTAGATGGATATGAAAATAACATGAATTATTTCCATCTTAGTAATAATTTCCAATAAATATTTAGAAAATATTCAATTTAAGTTGTTACAAAATTAATTTAAATTAATTTACAACTCAAATTTAATTTTCTATAAATATATATTGCATTTCGAAAAATTAAAGTATATAAGAATACAATTTTCGAAAAATGCATATTAAAATAAAAAATAAATCCTGGAAAAATTATTCTAATTTAATGTTGGCCCAAAATTAATTAATAAAATTAATTTACAACAAAAAATATAATTTTCCTATTTAATTAAATATATAAGAAAAATTTCAAATATTTAAGTATGATGATGAAAATCAACTTAAATATTAATTTTCTATTTAATTAAATACACTAGAAAAATACTTCAAGCAAAAATATCATCTATCTAGATTTTTCTTTGACTAATTAATTCAATTTCTAATAATATACTTTAATTTAATTTATTTTAAATTAATCAATAAATGAAAAAATCATTGATTTAAGTTGATCCAAGAATTAATTAAAATAAATAATTAATTTACAACTTAATCTATTTTTCAAGATAAAATTCGAAATTCTAGCATTTAAGAAATGCAATTTCGAAAATCGATTAATAAAATAAAAAAAAATATATTTTGAAAATTATTTAAATTTAGTTGAAAAAATAAATTTCAACTAAAAATAATTTTCTATTTAATTAAGTGTCATGAAAAAGAAATATTTAAGTATCATGATGAAAATCAACTTAGATATTTAATTTTTCAAATTAATTAAATGTATTTAATTCAAGAAATAAATAATTAAGTGTAGAGAAGGCTTAATTATTAATTTCTAGTTTAATACTAGGAAAAAATATACTTAAAATAAATTGTACCAAAATTAATTATATAAATAATTAATTTCACAATTTATAATATTTTCCTATTTTAATATTAGAAATAATAAGTAGTCTAGAAATAACTATCTAGAAAATATCTTATTTGACTAAGTATCTTTTCTACAAAAATTTGAAAAATATCTAATTTAAGTTGTATTAGAAAAAATCTAGAACTTAAATATTTTCAAATTTAAATTTAATTAAATATCAAAAATTAAGTTGTAACCACTTAATTTTAAAATATTCCATTTTAAGTTAATATTCGAAAATATATTAACTTAAAAAATATCTAAAGAATCTTAATAACCAATGCCTAAAATTTCTCAACTTAATTTTGAAATTTTAAATCCAAAAGATATTCAGATTTAAGTTGGTTAGTTGTAGATAACTAAATATCAACTTAAATAGGAATATTTAATGAAAAATTTAAATTAAGCTTCAGAAAGAATCTAGATGGTTATAATTCTATATTTAATTAAATACAAGAAAATACATATAGTTTAGCTTAGAATTAAAAATTCTTTAAACTATAATTTTCTTAAATTAATTTCAAAAAAAATGAAATTAATTATGTTGCTAATCAATTTTATTAGGTTAAACTAGTTTAATTAACCTAGTACAGTTATTCAAATCAGGCAAATGGGCCTTCACAATTGGGGTGGTTCATGTGAGGGGGTGCTGGGTTCAGTATGTCGTACCCACTTCTATGGCTCCCAACTCTCACACAAGGCCCAAAAGAGAGGAATTTAACCTTAAAATGAACAACTGTTATTAATTGAATAGGCCCAAAAACTAAATGGGCCTAAATAAAATCTATCAAGAACTATGATATTTTATTTAGCAACAACAACCTATATGCATCTATAATGAAATTAAACACATAGGCTCACACAGGCACACTTTGGATGGGTCCTATCATATTGCTAGGTCATACACAGATGAAAGAAGATTGTAAATATACCTGTTACAAATTATTATCTTGACCAAGGGAGCCATCAGATCATTAGATCTGGCAAAAGGTAACCATGGCTATTTGCAATCAAGTAATAATAGGTTTTAAAAACTTACACATAAGCTAAAACACATACTCCTGCAACAAGGTTAGCTGGATAGTTGGATGTAGGATTTATTTAATTTTAAATTAAATAATTAATTTCGAAATAATTAATTAAATAAATAAAATATTTATTTTTCGAAAATTTAAAAAAATTTAAATTTAAAATTAAACCTACAATTTTTGAAAAATTAGGTTTCAACCAACCTAAATTTCATTTCAAAAAAAAAAATTGCTAACTACTTTTAAATTTTAAATTTTATTTTATAAATAAAAATTAGAAAAGATAAATGAAATATCTTTTCAGATTTTAAAATTAATTTAAATAAATAAAATAACAAAATTTAAAAGTTAGCAAAATATCTTACATCTATTTAAAATTACATGATTATAAATATCTTATTTTAAATTTAAATAAGGTCAAAATATCTAAAAAGATTTAATTTTAAAAAAAATCTTAAAAGATAAGATATAATTAAAAATATCTTAAAAGATAAGATATCTTAAAAATATCTTAAAAGATTTTATAAATATCTTATAAAATCTGACCTTAAATTTTTAAAAAAAATAAGATATAATCAAATTTAAAAATAAGATAGATTTTTAAGCAAGAAGATAGATACTAATTCTATTCAAATTCAAATTGCACTAATATCTTGAATTAAATTTAAAAAATATTAAATTAATTCAAAATGATAATTAGAATTGAATTAGGAATAGTAATAGTATAAATACAAAACTATACAAAAAAATTGGAAGTTAATTCCATGAAAAAGCATGAAAAATTGAAGAAAAACAAAAAATTTCGAAACTGTACGGACAAATTTGCAATCGCAGGAAAATATCAGCACAACCCCGATTTTTTCAAATCTTCAAAAAATCATAACTAATTCAAATAAAATCCAAATTAAGTTCTGTAAAAGGCTAACTTGCTTAATTTTTTCCATACTATCCAATAAAAATAATTCCAGAGATAAAATCGCAATTATTTTTCACGAAAATTTACAAACATCAATCAATCATCAAATAACACTCAATACAACATGATACCATCCAACGAACATACAAACAATCGTTTTAAAGTCCAAATTTCTTGCAATTAAATCAATTACCATGGCTCTGATACCAGTTGTTGGAAATTATTTTACCAGGATCTTAGATCTACTCACAAGTATGTTTATTAACATCCTAAACAAGAACTTTCTAAAACGATGAAATAAACACATATAAAGTTTAGGAAACCTTACATTGGGTGCAGCGGAATATAATGACTCCTTCCGTTCAGATATCTAGCCCTTGATGCCTTTCTGTAGCAGAGCATTATCAATATCTGAACCTGGATCTCTTTCTCTGAATCTTTGATGCTGAATCTCCTTTGCTGATGATCTTTCTTCACGATCTTCCTCACTATGATTGAGGTATTGCTTGATGTGTGTGGGCACTACTCTAATCACTAAGGATTTCGAAATATTGAAGAAGAAGAGAGAGAGTGGTCAGCCAAAGATAGGGAGAGAGAAGGCTCAGATTTTCTGATTCAGAAAGTCTGAAGAAAAGTCTTATTTTTCTGAAGCCTTCACTATCTATTTATAGCATTCCACTAGGGTTAGGTTTGAATTATATGGCATTAAAATAATGAAAAAATCAATTTAAAACACACACAATAGGTGGCCAGCCATGCCTTAGTGGATTGGGCCTTGGGCTTTGCAATTTTGCAATTTTAACACCTTTTGTATCTGATTTTCTCAAAAATGCCAATTTCCTAATTCAACCATTTAAATGCCAATTCTAACTATTTAATAACTATAAATAATTATTAAATAATATTGTCATTTATCATATTTATTAATTGAACTATACAAAGTATCATAATTAACAAATATGCCCCTAAAACTCTCTCTTTACAATTTCGCCCTTACTTAGTGAAAAAATTCACAAATAGACATAGTCTAATTTGAGAATTATAATTGATTAATCAAAACCAATTACATGAGTCTTACAACCAATATTATCTCAACTAGTGGGGGGACCATGGGTCTATATAACCGAGCTTCCAATAAGTAGATCAAGAATTTAGCACTAAAATTCACTAACTTATTAATTCTTCGTTGAATCCACGCATAGAACTTAGAAATGCACTCTCAGTTATATAGAATGCTCTATATGCTCCACCATATAGACACATCATTAGTTATCCATTGTTATAATCCTAATGTGATCAATGATCCTCTATATGAATGATCTACACTGTAAAGGGATTAAATTACCGTTACACCCTACAATGTATTTATTCCTTAAAACACTTGACCCTGTTTAAATGATATTTCAGCTAATGTGAAATGAGTACTCCACCATTTATGTAATTTGTTTTGATTAATCAATTGTAATTCTCACATTAGACTATGTCTATTTGTGAATTTTTTCACTAAGTAAGGGCGAAATTGTAAAGAGAGAGTTTTAGGGGCATATTTGTTAATTATGATACTTTGTATAGTTCAATTAATAAATATGATAAATGACAATATTATTTAATAATTATTTATAGTTATTAATTAGTTAGAATTGGCATTTAAATGGTTGAATTAGAAAATTGGCGTTTTTGAGAAAAGCAGATGCAGAAAAGGTAAAATTGCAAAATTGCAAAAAGTGAGGCCCAAATCCACTAAGCATGGCCGGCCACTTTTGTAGGCAATTTAAACTGATCTTTTCATTATTTTAATGCCAAATAATTTAAACCTAACCCTAGTGGAATGCTATAAATAGATAGTGAAGGCTTCAGGAAAATTACACTTTTCTTCTGACACTTCTAATTCAGAAAATTTGAAATTCTTAGTGTATGAGTAGTGCCCACACACAGCAAGTGATACCTCAACCATAGTGAGGAAGATCGTGAAGAAAGACTTTACGCAAGAAGGAGTTTCAGCATCAAATATTCAGAGAAAGAGATCCAGGTTCAGATATTGATAACGCTCTGCTACAGAAAGGAATCAAGGGCTAGATATCTGAACGGAAGGAGTCATTTAATTTTGCTGCACCCAATGTAAGGTTTCTTAAACTTTATACGTGTTTATTTCATCGTTTTAGAAAGTTCATATTTAGGGTGTTAATAAACATACTTGTGAGTAGATCTAAGATCCTGGTAAAATAAATTCCAATAACTGGTATCAGAGCCATGGTAATTGATTTACTTGCAAGAAATTTGGACTTTAAAAGGATTGTTTGATATTTTTTTGGATGGTATCATGTTGTATTGAGTGTTATTTGATGATTGATTGATGTTTGTGAATTTTCGTGAAAAATAATCGAATATCTGTTTATGGAATTATTTTTATTGGATAGTATGGAAAAAATTAAGCAAGTTACTTTTTTACAGAACTCAATTTCGATTTAATTTGAATTAGTTATGATTTTTCGAAGTTTCGAAAAAATCGGGGTTGAGCATCAAGAATTCCGCGCGCGGAAATCATGCGATTTCCCCCTGCGCCTAGATTTCACGCCCAAACACCTCATGCGCGCGCGGGGACGAGTATGCACAGCAAACTAATTGAAAAAATTTAATTCAATTAGTTAAAATTTAATTTGAATTAGTTATGATTTTCTTCGATTTTTTATGCTTTTTCATGGAATTAACTTCCGATTTTTTGTGTAGTTCTGTATTTATACAATCACTATTCCTAATTAAATTCTAATTATCATAATGAATTAATTTAATATTTTTTAAATTTAATTCAAGATATTAGTGTAATTTGAATTTAAAAATAGTTAGTATCTATCTTTTTTGCTTAATAATCTATCTTACTTTTAAATTTGATTATATCTTATCTTATTTTTAAATTTAAGGTCAGATTTTAAATTTTTAAATTAATTTTTTTTTTAAAATAATTTGACCTTATTTAAATTTAAAATAAGATAACTATAATCATGTAATTTTAAATAGATGTAAGATATTTTGCTAACTTTTAAATTTTGTTATTTTATTTATTTAAATTACATTTAAAATCTGAAAAAGATATTCATTTATCTTTTTTAATTTTTTATTTAATTTTTATTTATAAAATAACATTTAAATTTTAAAAGTAGTTAGCAAATTTTGAAAAGATATTTAGGTTGGTTGAAATCTAATTTTTTCAAAATTGTAGGTTTAATTTTAAATTTAAATTTTTTTTTAAATTTTCGAAATTTTTTTTATTTTAATTTTTCAAAAATAAATATTTTTTTTATTTAATTAATTATTTTGAAATTAATTATTTAATTTAAAATTAAATAAATCCTACATCCAACTATCCAGCTAACCTTGTTGCAGGAGTATGTGTTTTAGCTTGTGTATAAGTTTTCAAAACCTATTATTACTTGATTGCAAATAGCCATGGTTACTTTTTGCCAGATCTAATGAACTGATGGCTCCCTTGGTCAAGTAAATAATTTGTAACAGGTATATTTACAATCTTCTTTCATCAGTGTATGACCTAGCATCATAGGACCCATCCAAAGTGTGCCTGTGTGAGCCTGTGTGTTTAATTTCATTATAGATGCATATAGGTTGTTGTTGCTAAATAAATTATCATAGTTCTAGATAGATTTTATTTAGGCCCATTTAGTTTTTGGGCCTATTCAATTAATAACAGTTGTTCATTTTAAGGTTAAATTCCTCTCTTTTGGGCCTTGTGTGAGAGTTGGGAGCCATAGTAGTGGGTACGACATGCGAACCCGCACCCCCTCACATGAACCACCCCAATTGTGAAGGGCCATTTGCCTGATTTGAATAACTGTACTAGGTTAATTAAACTAGTTTAACCTAATAAAATTGATTAGCAACATAATTAATTTCATTTATTTTGAAATTAATTTAAGAAAATTATAGTTTAAAGAATTTTTTTATTCTAAGCTAAACTATATGTATTTTTTTGTATTTAATTAAATATAGAATTATAACCATCTAGATTCTTTCTGAAGCTTAATTTAAATTTTTCACTAAATATTCCTATTTAAGTTGATATTTAGTTATCTACAACTAACCAACTTAAATCTGAATATCTTTTGGATTTAAAATTTCAAAATTAAGTTGAGAAATTTTATGCATTAGTTATTAAGATTATTTAGATATTTTTTAAGTTAATATCTTTTCGAATATTAACTTCAAATGGAATATTTTAGATTTTTTTTTAAGTTAATATCTTTTCGAATATTAACTTAAAATGGAATATTTTTAAATTAAGTGGTTACAACTTAATTTTTGATATTTAATTAAATTTAAATTTAAAAAAAAAATATTTAGGTTCTAGATTTTTTCTAATACAACCTAAATTAGATATTTTTTCAAATTTTGTGAAAAAGATACTTAGTCAAATAAGATATTTTCTAGATAGTTATTTCTAGACTACTTATTATTAAATAGGAAAATATTATACATTGTGAAATTAATTATTTAAATAATTAATTTTGGTACAATTTATTTTAAGTATATTTTTCCTAGTATTAAACTAGAGATTAATAATTAAGCCTTCTCTACACTTAATTATTTATTTCTTGAATTTAATACATTTAATTAATTTGAAAATTAAATATCTAAGTTTATTTTCATCATGATACTTAAATATTTCTTTTTTATGACACTTAATTAAATAGAAAATTATTTTTAGTTGAAATTTAATTTTTCAACTAAATTTAAATAATTTTCAAAATATTTTTTTATTTATTTTATTAATCAAATTTCGAAATTGCATTTCTTAAATGCTGGAATTTCGAATTTTATTTGAAAAATAGATTAAATTTGTAAATTATTTATTTTAATTTTGGACCAACTTAAGTCAATGATTTTTTCATTAATTGATTAATTTAAAATAAATGAATTAGAATATATTATTAGAAGTTGAATTAATTAGTCAAAGGAAAATCTAGATAGGTGATATTTTTGCTTGAAGTATTTTTCTAATGTATTTAATTAAATAGAAAATTAATATTTAAGTTGATTTTCATCATCTACTTAAATATTTGAAATTTTTCTTATATATTTAATTAAATAGAAAAATAATATCTTTTGTTGTAAATTAATTTTATTAATTAATTTTGGGCCAACATTAAATTAGAATAATTTTTCCAGGATTAATTTTTTATTTTAACATGCATTTTTGAAAATTGTATCCTTGAATACTTTAATTTTTCGAAATGCAATATATATTTATAGAAAATTAAATTTGAGTTGTAAATTAATTTTAATAAATTTTGTAACAACTTAAATTGAATATTTTTCTAAATATTTATTCGAAATTATCACTAAGATGGAAATAATTCATATTATTTTCATATCCATCTAAGTAAACTTTATAAATATTAAATTAAAATTTATTTAGAATTTTTCATTCTAAATTGGAAATTTTAATTAAATAAATATATATTTAAAATAAATAGATTAAATGATGAGAATAAAAGAAAATACAACTCTCTTTAAATAATGAGCTTTATTATTAAGATATTCGATCTCCATTGTTGGTTTTACATCGCGTTTGTTTTAGTGAGTAATCCTCCCTAATGGAGGAACGTTCATTAGCAATTTCGCACCGTTTAATCTCGAAAGATAAGTAGTTTGTAAGTGTTTTATATGGTATGGATCACCCTAATGGTGGCGACCATATTTGACTTGCAAATTGCGAAACAATGGTGGAAGCTCATTAGATAGAATTGCCTTGACTCTCGCCTAAACGGGACAACGCTGAATTCCAATCTTTATCGAATAAAAGGTTGCTAGAATGTTTAACATTTTAGATGAGCTGACAACTCTATTCAATGGATGGTAGCTTTGACTCTCGCCTAAACGGGACACTGATATCAGTTTGTTGAAAACCTTGGAAATTATTTAGGATTGTAAGTTTTAGTATTTTCACTTGTCATTCCTACTTGCTATATGTTTATAATTTCTTAATTGTGTATGAATTTATATTGAACCATGTTATTTTCTGTTATTAAGTTGTAGTTTAATTTCGAATCTTCATTGTTGGTCTAACTTGGCTTGTTTATCTAATGAGATAAATCCCTAGTGGATTTTCACCATTAGACATACATAATAGTGTTAGATCTCGAAAGATAAATATTGTATATGTGACATCTAGCTGTTCATCAATTGATGACACCTTAGACTAGTATTTTTACGATATGAAACAAGAAGATTGTATAAATAAGATTACTTTGACTTTCGCTAATCGAAGCATCGTTGGATTCTTATTTATAAACGAAATTATCCTAATTCCTCTTAGCTTATTCATTTCGAATTAGCTTCAAAACATATCATTGGATGAATGGTCTATAAATCATTTCATGTCATTCTATATTTTCTCTTAAGAAATTAAATGACGCATATGATTTTAATCCAGAAATTCTATTCCCAATTGATATAAATCGTCAATCTTAGAAATCTCCTACTTGTATGGGCAAATCAGACTTAGAATTAAATTAGTAGTGGTGGTCCAAGATAGAATTACTCATTATATTTGGTATAAATTTAAGTCTTTGACTTTAATTTTAGATTCCAAACAGAAATTTTCTTATATTTCTAATTCCAGGATGCAATACAGTTACACCTTCACAAGGGTTTAATATCCATCTTCTATTAATGGATGCAAACTGTATGGAATATGAGTTAGGTATTCTGTGACCAGGATCCACTTGCACTATTCTAAGAATTCTTTGATGTAACTAAACCTAAGTCATCAAAAGACACTACTACTTTTTTTTAATCTATGGCATTTGTATCTTGTTCATAGTGGATTTGACAAGATCAATCTCTGCAAAGAGTTAATATGCCTATATCCACTGAAAGTAGTTCATCTCATTCGCAGATGGATGTACATTCAGGGGTGGATATGAGTTTTTCGTTGTATTCTTAAAACGATAACTCTAGATTATACCTTTTAGCAAGAAATTTGAAATGTTTCAAAAATTTCATTAATTTCTACCAATGGTTAAAACCATTAAGGTAAGTGGTTAAAGATCTTGCGAACTGATACGGGTGGAGAAATAGTTAGTAGATATGCAGTTCAAAGATCATTAAATTGATTTTTGAATTATATCCAAACTTACCTCCCCAGAAATTTCGAGTTGCATATTGATGATTAGTTACTAGTCGTTGCCTAAATCCTTCTATGGTAATACAATTTCAGAATGATGTAATGGTTGTATACTTAATGTAAATCATTACTAGATTCATGGATGACCTAATCAAAATCTTAAGAAAAGCTAGAACTGTTAACCATGGTTTGTTAGCTATTCTAATTGATTAGGGGTGGACTATCCCATAGTCAATAGATAAGAAAGTGTTTGTTCAAACAAAATACTACTTTTCTAAGAAAATGACTAAGTCTGAAAGTAAAGTAGCATATAAAGGAGATATTTAATTCTTGATTCCAAAAGTGTTCTATCATCTTATTTGACATATGATGATCCCACTGCCTCTGTTGTCTTGTCACAACCAAAGAGGTTAATACCATTTAGTCTTCTTAGACATAATTCACGGTACCTTGTTGTAGTGGGAGAGTTTCTAGGAACTCACCTTCTTATGACTTGGGAGACACTAGTGATTAATATCCATTGTGAGTTTAAACAAGTAATGGATTGTCAAGATAAGAGACTAAGAAGAAAAGCCAATAGAACTATGGTTTAATCCATTCACATGGAATAACCTAAAGTTTTCTATTACAAGGACATAAAAGGAAATTTTAGTTAATAAATCTATTCTATGGACTTAACAAAACTTCCTGTTCCTAGTATTATAGGTTTGAGTTTATCTAAACCTATGGCTTGTGGTATACCTGGTAATTACTTACTCTAATGCAAGCAACTTACTTTAGTAAGATGCTGAAGCATTTTCTTTCTAATAACAATCTATAGAAGCTTCACAACTTCTTAGGTATAGATTTTATTTATCTAAGGAAAAGTCTTAACTATTCTAGAAAAGATAAAGCCATGAAAGAATTTCTTAAATCAACAGCGAGAGGTCTTAGATATGCTTTTGTATGCCTTAGACCAGACACCTGCTGTTGAGTGGGAGTAATGAGTAGGTATCAGATTAATCCAGGAGAAGAACATTGGAAGACAATCAAGTAAATCCTAAGATTAAGAAGAGGAACTATATGTTAGTCTATAAGGGTGTGTTTAAAACTCTTAGACTACACCACATCAGATTTCGAAATTTTCCTTTGTGCTAGAAAATCTTTCTGATAAGATGGTGGTTACTCTAGGGGTGGAATAGTGATTTTGGAGAAGTGTAAAAACCTATCTGAAGTCTCTAGGTCTACCAGGAAGGGACTGAATGTTAAAGTTGCAGGAAAGGTACTTATTCAGTCTAAGGAAAGTTCTATACATTTTTGGCACCATTCCAAATTTCCTAAACTACTAGTGTTATTTCCCTATTAACCAAAAGTAGTTGCCGAAAGTATAGAATCCAATATCCCAAGAGAGTAGACATATAAAGAGGAATTTCACATTATCAATAATTTTGTGATTAAGGAAGAGTAATGGTGGAGAAAAGGTTGTGGTTAATTCAACATTTCAGATCCTATTACAAGGAGTTTACTACTACTACACTTGATTTGTATATCGAGGTGTTGAGATTATTTGAAACGCACTTTTTGTTTTATATTAGTGCAAGTGGGAGTTTGTTGGGTTTTATGCCCTAAATAAAACTCATTTCAATATAATCAGATTTACTTATTAATATAGATCAGAAATAACATTTAATGTTGCGTGGTTCACATGATTTATTTCATGATTATATGTACATAATGTATAAATTCATCTGAAACCCTTTTCACATACTTGATCCTGTTTATTGTGCTGTCAAAACATTGGAAAGTAAACATGACTATGTGAATATAGTTTCCTAGATTTATCAGACATAGGGTTTTACTGATATGATAATCTACAACAGAGTTTACTTGCATTTGGAGAAATGCTATGTTCTTTCCAGAACATTGGTTAAAGTAAAGCTCGGGTTGGATGCATGGAGTATGCATCGAAAGGGACCGATATTGAACTTTGACTTAGATTTATTAAACTTACCGTAATATCTATTCAAGTCAATATCGCTTAGTTGATCCTAGATCAAATGTTCTTAATCCTGTTATGATTAGGCTCAATCTTGAAAGGCTATTCGTGTTCTTTGATTTGTTAGTTAAGCCTACTTTTAGGTCAGGGTGATACGTACATTTTGGGAACACGGTAGCGCAATTGAGTGGGAGCGCTAACATAAACATGGAATCTATAGCTTCTATCTGGCGAATAGTAAGTAAAGGATGATCTCCTTCGAGCTTGACCAAACGAATGGTGGAGTACTCATTTCACATAAGCTGAAATATCATTTATACGGGGTTAAGTGTTTTAAGGATTAAATACATTGTAGGGTGTAACGGTAATCTAATCCCTTTATAGTGTAGATCATTCATATAGAGGATCATTGATCACATTAGGATTATAACAATGGATAAATAATGATGCGTCTATATGGTGGAACATATAGAGCATTCTATATACTGAGAGTGCAATTCTAAGTTCTATGCGTGGATTCAACGAAGAATTAATAAGTTAGTGAATTTTAGTGCTAAATTCTTGATCTACTTATTGGAAGCTCGGTTATATAGACCCATGGTCCCCCCACTAGTTGAGATAATATTGGTTGTAAGACTCATGTAATTGGTTTTGATTAATCAATTATAATTCTCAAATTAGACTATGTCTATTTGTGAATTTTTTCACTAAGTAAGGGCGAAATTGTAAAGAGAGAGTTTTAGGGGCATATTTGTTAATTATGATACTTTGTATAGTTCAATTAATAAATATAATAAATGACAATATTATTTAATAATTATTTATAGTTATTAAATAGTTAGAATTGGCATTTAAATGGTTGAATTAGAAAATTAGCGTTTTTGAGAAAATCAGATGCAGAAAAGGTAAAACTGCAAAATTGCAAAAAGTGAGGCCCAAATCCACTAAGCATGGCCGGCCACTTTTGTAGGCAATTTAAACTGATATTTTCATTATTTTAATGCCAAATAATTTAAACCTAACCCTAGTGGAATGTTATAAATAGATAGTGAAGGCTTCAGGAAAATTACACTTTTCTTCTGACACTTCTAATTCAGAAAAAACTGAGCCTTCTCTCTCCCTATCTGGCCGACCACTCCTTCTCTCTTTCTTCCCTCTTAAATTTTGAAATTCTTAGTGTATGAGTAGTGCCCACACACAGCAAGTGATACCTCAACCATAGTGAGGAAGATCGTGAAGAAAGACTTTCATCAAGAAGGAATTTCAGCATCAAAGATTCAGAGAAAGAGATCCAGGTTCAGATATTGATAATGCTCTGCTACAGAAAGGAATCGAGGGCTAGATATCTGAACGGAAGGAGTCATTTAATTCCGCTGCACCCAATGTAAGGTTTCTTAAACTTTATACGTGTTTATTTCATCGTTTTAGAAAGTTCATATTTAGGGTGTTAATAAACATACATGTGAGTAGATCTAAGATCCTGGTAAAATAAATTCCAACAATGTACACCTGAATTCTTGAGTCACGGAAAGCTCTACTAGTGTTTGGATCGAGTGTTGGAGAGAGAGCAAGAGTGAGAAAGAGATAGATAGAGAGGGAAGTTTTCTTTTAGCTTCCAATGAGGAAGGTCTCGCCTTTTGGGTCGAGTGTTGAAGAGAGAAAGAAAGAGAGAGAGGGAAAATTAAATGAGGAGGGTTATTTTGGGTATCTACGGAGAATACTAGTATTTTTTGGTATAAATTAGTTCAATGGGGGTTGTCCATTGGAGTAATTTTGCCATATATGCAATGTGGTCTAATTTTTAAGACCAATTTTATGTGAAGTGTTGCTCAATATAGACAATGGCCACATGCCATTTTTTTGTTCTATTTTTAATTTTTTTTAGATAAAAGTTATTTTTCACCTAAAAAAATCATTAATTTAATGTGATGTGGGATCATAGTGGGAGACTTTTAAAGTTGTCATTCCATGAGAATATAAATTTTGTAACAATATTTTCTCCCGATACATGCTGAGAAATGTAGTGGAACGTTTGTAATTACTGACATCGATGGTGGTGGTGCACGTCCCCTTCTCATGTACATTTTGGCAGGCTTACTCTGTTGTACGGTGAGGACACGGTGCCTCATGCCTGGAAAAGGTTTTCCTTTTAAACCTTGCTAGGGTTTGTGTTATATTCTTACCCCTTTTGTCCTATCGTATTACCCTATCTAGCTCTCTTTGCGAGTTATCCATTCAAACTAGTAAAAGAGTCATCCTCAAGGAATCACCTTTGCCTTGCTGTTATAGCTCTATTTAAAGTGGGTATTGCCCTGTTTCCTGTGGCTTCTTATACCGACATTCGAGTTCTTGTAATGTGGATTTTGCTTTAAACAATGATACTCCAGAAATGGTCCTAGAAGAGGTGGTTAATCTTGTGGAAAACGTTAATGTCATGATTTCTCTCTAGACCTCACTCTTGATGATGATGATGTTAAGAACCTTATCCAGAGATCGGTGGTGGCTAAACTATTCGTGAAAATAAAGGTTTGTAATGGACGTCTACGGTCTATTCTATCAGGTATGTGGAACGTAAATCTTGGGTGGCATCTTCAAGAGATCGACCGGAAGATGTATAATTTTAGGTTCACAAGATTTTGGCCTCTTTGAGGATTCTAACTCGATTTCTCTTATGTCGGATCATCCATCTACAACTGATTTCCCTACATGTGAACATCTCGTGGAATATTCAGGTTCCATTTCTCTTCTATTCAGATGCTAATATGTGAAATGGTAGAATTGTCCAAAATGAGATTATTGCAACAAAGGAGTTTTATTGGCCAAGGATGCATGTGGTGTCATACCCTCAAAACCTCATGAAGGTCTTATCTTAGAACTGTTGGGGTTTGGGACAATCTCGTTCAGTCAAGGCCCTCCGGGGTTTGGTTCATTTGGAAGACATTGACATTATTTTTCTCATCGAGACAAAATTAAATGCTACGGAGATGAATGGTATTTAGCAAAGGCTGGGGTTTTCTTAATGAAGAGATTGTGGAAGCAAATGGCATGGCTGGTGGTTTATGCTTGTGTTGGAAGGCTACTATAGAGGTGGAAATCGTTAACTCCACTGCCTCTCATATAGTGGGTCAATTCTCTAACGTTCTCAACAATCCCGTGTAACGGGGGTGTTTATGTATGCTCCTCTTATTCGGGGTAATAGAAAGGATTTTTGGGACCTTTTATCGTTAGTTGCTGCCTTTTCTCTTCCTTGGACTAGTTTTTGGGGATCTAAATTCCATTACTGACAAGGGAGATAAGATTAGTGGTCGTCGTGCTACTCCTTATGATACCTCGCTGCTCAATGATTTTCTTGAGTCCACAGGTGGAGTGCATATGTGAAGTTTGGGAAATTTCTTCACTTGGTCTAACAAAAGAAAAGGCTTTGATTTGATCAAAGAATGTCTTCATAGAGTGATTGGTGATCCTGAATGGTTGATGGCTTACACGAAAGCGGGTGTTAACTCTTTAACAATACAAGATTCTGACAACGCCCCTCTATTGCTTGATCTGTTATATCAGCAAGGTCACTACCATAAACCTTTTTGTTTTTTGAATGTCTGGATGAGAGATTTAGGTTGTATGGAAGTTGTTCGTAATACTTGGAAGCTTGTTGTCTCTAGGGCTAGAAGTTTTCTGTTCATGTCTTGTCTTGCTCACACCAGGAAGCAGTTGGCGGTTTGGAATAAAAAACATTTTGGATTTCACAAGGAAAAAGTGAAGTTGCTTGATAAGTTTTTTCTTGAAATTCAAATGCGACCTATCCTTTCGGAAAATGCCCAATTGGAAGCGGATATCCTCCTTGAGATGGAAGAGATTGAGACTCGTCAAGATATTATTTAGCGTCAGAAATTGCGTGGAACTTGTCTTTGCGATGGAGACTGGAATACAAAATTATTCCATGCCTCAATAGTTATTCGTCCAAAGAAAAATTTCATTGATGTTGTCTCAGATATGGGGTTACATTGGATTTCTAGTCATCCCAATGTTAAGGTTTATTTTTTGGAAAAATTTAAGGATATCTATCAATCCACCCCTAACAGCTTAGGGAAGCAACTCTTTGAGTTGGTCTCTCCCTCTATTTTGGCTACCCTGAATGAAGATCTTCTGAAAATCCCCTCAAGTGAAGAGATTAGAAGGGTTGTTTGGTCTGTGGGACAGTTGAAATCACTAGGACTTGATGGCATGCCAGGCAGATCTTACCAGGCACATTGGAATATTGTGGGACCAGATGTGGTGGTTACGGTTACAGAATTCTTTCACATAGTGGAATTTACGAAGGAGCTAAACCAGACTTTTTTAGTGCTTATCCCTAAGAGGTTGGGGTGCTTCTAAGTGTGATTATTTCTGACCTACTTTGGAACTTTGTTTATAAGATCATTGCCAAGATTAATACTAATAGAATTCATACTACTCTCTCGAAGATTACCTCACCATTCCAATCTACCTTTGTACCAAACCATTAGATTGCAGAGAACAATATTTTAGCTCACGAAATGATGGATTATCTCCAAAACAAAAGAGAAGCCTACTGGTTTGTTGGTCTTAAGCTTGACATGTCTAAAGCTTATGACCACTGTAACACCCTAACTAGCCTAGGCATGTTATGTGATTTTTAAACGTACTGTGCAGCTCGTTGCTAATCAACGAGGTTTATGGAAATCGTGATTAATTAAAAAATTTCTTTTTAATTAAAACTTATATAATATTTCATACAAAATACTTTGGGATCCCATTTACAAAATACTTTACAAAAAAAGTTCAGAGTCTATTACAAAATACTTGTCGCCCACTGACTAACTACAAAAACGCTGTTGTCCCGAGGGATCGTACGCTTCAGGCCTAACCTCCCCGACATGTACAATCTTCATCGGCTCGTCCTCACGGTTCCTCAGCTTTGGTCTTGCCCTTACCTACACATAAACATAGCACTTTGAGTCGACAGACTTAGTAAGAAAAGCATAAATCATAAAACATACATAAATCCCAGGTTATGATCAGACGCCCATACCCCTGACCACCACCCTAATCCCCGTGTCCCACACGGTACTAAGTCTCGAACGCTTGTACGACGGTACTTTTGACAGAGTAACAGCCTATACTCGGTACACTGGTCATACTCCAGCTGCTAGTCATACTCTAGCCTTACCGATGTGTTACAGTATCAGCCTATTCTCGATACACTAGTCATACTCTAGCTGCTAGTCATACTCTAGCCTTACCGATGAGATATAGCCAAACAGTACAGTACCATCAACCATAATATCAGCCTATACTCGGTACGCTAGTCATACTCTAGCCGTACCGATGTGATACTGTCGAATGGTACAAAGCCAACATACATATCTAATGTAATCTAACAGGCTTCCTAACATGCACGCTAAAACATGTAAATACATATGCATACTGTTATACTAATCTTACCTCGATTCCGAATTCAAGTGTGCCAGTCAACTTGAGTGGAACGAACTGCACGGCGATTTACAGACTCCTAAACCATAACAATCACAACACTTGATAAGTGACACGCTAAATCACTTCCCGTGGACTTAAACTAGAAACTAAAAGTTTCCCTATTGATAAAAAGCATGGCAATACCCTAAACAACATAAAAATGGGAAGAACTAGGGTTCCCAATTTTTCCCCAACCAGTAGACCGGTTCTACAACCAGAATTCTGGTTCTGGGAGGAACCCAGAACACCAACCGGAATTCCGGTTCCTACAAGCCATACTGAACCGGAATTTTGGTTCAGTGTAGGAAACCTAAAAATTTTCATATCTCATGCAAATCAACCCCAAATCATACAAAACTCTCCAGACCTGCTATATACATCCCAAAGAACAAAACCAAAGCAAGAAAACCGAGCTTCATGCATAAATACACAAACTACCATTAAAGCTCCAAGCTTTGAGTTCAAAACTCAAACTTGGTTAAATCCCATTAACATGCACTAAAACCTGCTCAATTCACCATGTATCACCATAATATAACCCCAGAAAACAAACCCAAACATAATCAACAACCACAGCAACTACTACCTCAATTAGCCATAAAAATCATAGTTTTGAGTTAAAATCTCTACACAAGGTTAAAACCCAAGAACTAACAACAAAACTAGCATGAGTTCACTCAAATAAACACATCAAAGCTTCTGAAAACAACAACAACAAATAGCAGCAAGCACAACACCAAAAACTAAGCATGCAACCATTTTCTTACTTGATTTTCAAGAAACTAAAGAGAGAAAGAGTAAGAGCTATACCTAGAGCTTGGATTGTACTCAAAATTTGCTTGAAATACCAAAGAAACACCAAGATTCTTGCTGCTCAAAGAGGGGCCGAAATAGAGAGAGTTTGAGAAAAAAAGGAATTTGCTTCTTTTCTTGATATTTTCTTAATTTTGCAAAAGTGACAAAAATAATTTCAATTACTCATTTCAGCCAAAACTAAGAATTCAAAATCAATATAATTCAATTAATTAATCCACATAGACAAAACACTAAAAGGCAAAAAGAACAAAATGCCCTTGCCCACACAAAACTAATTTAAAGGATTCTAAGGGTATTTTGGGAAATTATAAATTCCCGACCAATCCCGACATTCCCAATGTCTAATAAACTGCCCCAATATACTAAAATACTAAAATTGTGATTCTACTGAGCCATACACGGAGTTCCATGTTGTCGGGCACCGAAAATGCAAAATTATGAAATTTCACTATATGACATAAAAATGCATTCTGAATTCAAAAATAACAACATAAATAATTATTTAAATATCTATAAATAATTTTCATAATTAAATCTTAATTAACTGCTAATTTTCAAATTAAACTAAGCGGTCTTTACAACTATTCCCCCCTTAAAAGGATTTCGTCCTCGAAATCTAACTTGAACAACTCTGGATATTGAGCTCTCATGTCTGATTCTAGCTCCCAGGTGGCTTCCTCCACCTTGCTGTTTCTCCAGAGTACCTTGACCAATGCTATGGTCTTATTCCAAAGGACTTTATCCTTTCTATCCAGGATCTGCATAGGCTGTTCTTCATATGTCATGTCTGGCTGCAGCTCAAGGCTCTCATAACTGAGTATATGAGTAGGATCTGAAACGTATTTTCTCAACATAGAGACATGGACCTTGGTATTTTCTCTCCCCTGTCTCATCCCAGTGGATGGGAGACCTGCACTTCCTACCGTATAACAACTCATAGGGAGCCATCCCTATCGTACTCTAATAAATGTTGTTGTACGAAAATTCTATTAACGGTAGATATTTACTCCAAGAGCCTTTAAAATCCATAACACAGGCTCGTAACATGTCCTCCAATATCTGAATCGTCCTTTCGGACTGTCCATCTGTCTGAGGATGGAATGTTGTACTGAATTTTAGTTTCGTACCCATTGCTCATTGCAAACTCTGCCAAAATTTGGAGGTGAACTTCAGATCTCTATCCGAAACTATAGACTTCGGTACCCCGTGAAGCCTTACTATTTCTTTAACATACAATTCTGCCAACTGGTCCACGGAGTAGGTTGTTCTAACAGGCAAAAAATTAGCAGACTTTATGAATCGATCCACCACAACCCAGATGGAGTCGAACAAACCCGTGGTTCTAGGTAATCCAACCACGAAGTCCATCGTGGTATCCTCCCACTTCCACTCAGGTAGGGTTAAAGGCCGTAACAACCCTGCTGGTCTCTGATGTTCAGCCTTAATCTGCTGATAGGTTAGGCATCTCGATACAAATTCTACCAAATTCTTCTTCATACCGCTCAACCAGAAGTAGGGTTTAAGATCCTGATACATCTTGGTGGTGTCGGGATGTAAGGAATATGGGGTAGAATGAGCCTCTTCGAAGATTTCATTTCTGAGTTCCACACTATCCGGAACACAAACCCTAGCTTTATACAATAGCATCCCGTTGTCTGACACTGAAAAATCCCTGGCTTGACCAGTTGAAATCTCCTCTCTGACCTTTACTAATTCTGGATCAGTCATTTGAGCGACTTTAATTCTTTCTAACAGATCAGATTGCAGTGTCAAGTTGTGAAGCTTGCCTACCACAAACTCAATGCTAGATCTGACTATGTCCTCTGCTAACTGAGGTGAGATCTGAATCATACTAGCTACCTGCCCGGGACCCTTCCTGCTCAGGGCATCGGCCACTACATTGGCCTTCCTTGGGTGATAGAGAATCTCACAATTGTAATCCTTTACTAACTCTAACCAACGCCTCTGTCTCATATTCAAATCTTTCTGAGTAAAGAAGTATTTGAGACTTTTGTGGTCGGTATAGATTTCACACTTTTCCCCATAAAGGTAATGCCACCAGATCTTCAACGCAAAAACTACTGCAGCCAATTCTAAGTCATGAGTCGGGTATCGCTGTTCATAATCCTTTAACTGACGGGAGGCATAAGCGATAACCCGATCTGCTTGCATTAGTACACGCCCCAGACCCTATCTGGATGTATCACAATAAACCACAAACTTCTCTTTATCAGAAGGCAAAGCTAGCACTGGAGCTGTAATCAACCTCTGTTTCAGCTCTTGAAAGCTAGCCTCATATTTATCTGACCACACAAATTGTTGATTCTTCTTCGTAAGCTCGGTTAAGGGTGTTGAGATCTTAGAAAACCCTTCCACAAACCGACGATAATAACCGGCTAAACCTAAGAAGCTTCTAATTTCTGTCACTGTCTTCGGTCTTGGCCAATCCCTGACGGATTCTATTTTCCCTGGATCCACCTTGATCCCATCTTGGCTAACAATGTGTCCTAAGAAAGAAACCTGAGATAGCCAAAATTCACATTTCTTTAATTTGGCAAAAAGCTTGTGTTCCCGAAGCCGTTGCAGAACCATCTAAAGATGTAACTCATGTTCCTCTTCTGATTGAGAGTACACAAGGATGTCGTCGATAGACACAATTACACAGATATCGAGGAAATCCTTGAATACTCTATTCATCAAATCCATAAATGCTTCAGGAGCATTGGTTAGTCCAAATGACATAACCAAGAATTCGTAATGTCCATACCTAGTACGGAAAGCCATCTTTGGAATGTCCTCCTCTCGGATTTTCAACTGATGATAACTCGATCGAAGATCAATCTTGGAGAAGACCGTCTTCCCCTGAAGTTGATCGAAAAGATCATCAATTCTAGGTAATGGATATTTATTCTTCACTGTTAGCTTGTTTAATTCCCGATAGTCGATGCACATTCTCATAGTCCCATCCTTCTTCTTGACGAATAATACCGGAGCTCCCCAGGGTGACACACTAGGTCGAATGAACCCTATGTCAAGCAAAGCAATCCTTGAAGTTGAATCTTCAATTCTTTAAGCTCAGCTGGAGCCATTCTATAAGGAGCCTTGGAAACTGGTTGCACTCTGGGTGATAAATCTATCACAAAGTAAATCTCCCGCTGAGGTGGTAAACCCGGAAGTTCCTCGGGAAAAAAATCTAGAAATTCCCGAACCATCTTGATATCCTCTGGTCGAATGGTATCTGGCCGAGTGGTGTCCACCACCACGGCCAGAAACCCTAAACAGCCGCCACACAGTAGTTCCTTAGCTGACAGGGCCGAAATCACTGGGATCCGAGATCCCCGAACTGAACCGACAAAAACAAATGGTTCTTCACTTTCCGGTTGGAAGATTACCATCTTCCTCTTGCAGTAAATACTGGCTGAGTACTTAGATAGGAAATCCATTCCTAGAATAATATCAAAATCTACTAGGCTCATTTCTATTAAGTCAGCACTTAACTCCCTATCGTCTATTCTGATCGGCATAGACCTAATCCACCTTTTGGAGATAACTAACTCTCTGCCAGGTAATAGGGTTCCAAACCCTGATTCATAACTATCATGCGGTCTATCCAACTTAGTAATGATTCTGGCTGCCACATAAGAATGTGTGGCCCCAGAATCAAACAATACGGAGTAAATTGAGTTGTTAACTGAGAGCTAACCTGTCACCACTGAAGGGCTGGCTTCTGCATCAGCCTGCGTAATGGCGAACACCCTAGCTGGAGTGGGTCTCGCCGGAGCCTTTGGTGCTTCTGTTCTGAGTTGAGGGCAATCCCTCTTGTAGTGTCCGGGCATGCCGCACTGGAAGCACCCCTGCCCTCTACACTCACCCAGATGGTGCCTTTTACAACTGGGGCACTCTGGGTACGAAAAATGGGTCTCTGAACCACCCTGACGACTGCCTCGGTTCTAGTTCCCTCGGAACCTCTTGTTCTGACCCAAGCCACCGGTTGCAGTGGATGTTTTCCTTTTCTGGTCCATGGCCGAACCACTACCTCCCCTGCTAAAGCCTGATGCAGGAGGGGTAGGAGGCCCGCCACTCACTGGAGTCCTAGCTGACTCAGTCATACACCCAACTGCGCCCTCTGCTCGCAGTGCTTTTTCCACCATCTCCGCGTAGGTGGTCTTGTCGTCTGTAGTGATCATCAGGTCATGTTTAATCTTCACATTAAGTCCATCCAAATACTTTTCCTTTCTACTGAAATCGGTTGGCAAGATTCCAGAGGCCAACCTCGCCAACCGATCAAACTGCGTTGTATATTCAGTAACGCTCATGTTTTCTCGCTGATTCAGGTGAGTGAACTCTTTTCTCTTGGCACTTTTAACGGCCTCATTGTAGTACTTTGCATTGAAAAGTTCCTGAAACTTTTCCCAGGTCATCGTGGGGACATCGTGTATCATGGACACCATGTCCCACCATACCAATGCGTCCTCTTGAAACTGAAATGTGGCACACACCACTTTGTCATTCCCGGTGACACCCATAAAGTTCAAAATCTTGGTGATCACAGTTAGCCACTGCTCGGCTTTCATGACGTTCGGACCTCCCAGAAAAACCGGAGGTGCCTGCTTGCGTAACCTTTCATACAGGGGTTCCATTCTATTCACTGCTACTACTGGTTCGGCCTGGACAACAGGGGCAGGGGCCACTGGAACTTCTAGAACAGGCACTGCAGGAGCACCCTGCTGTCTCAATCTGTGGATCTCATTATCTTGCTCCTCTATTCTGGCTAACATTTCGACAAACCTATTTTCCCAGTTCTGGGCTTCCTGAGTGGCTTGGGCAGCCTGTGGCGGGTTAGCATCACCCCGACCACGAGCCCTGCCCCTGGGACCTCTACCTCGGCCCCGAGCATTTGGGGGAAATTGAGCTCCCTGACCTTGATTTGACCCGATCGAGTTGCCCTGACTCCTGGTATTTTGCCTGGCATCCATCTAGTCTGAACAGCCTACGAAACAAAGAGTTGGCATATCAAGTCATGATCAACGAGAGCTTACTAATGCCGCTTAATTTGAAAATTAAAAACATGCGCCTATTCTACTATCAGGCTACTAACATGCTTCCTAACAGGCTTTTCTTAATTCATAATAATTAAAATAAGCTACTAAAGCAATAAAAGCTTACTGAACCGTAGAGCGAGCTAACTGCTGATGATGATTGTGTTGGATATTATTTTACCAGGATCTTAGATCTACTCACAAGTATGTTGATTAACACCCTAAATATGAACTTTCTAAAACGATAAAAACAAGAATATAAAGTTTAGGAAACCTTACATTGGGTGCAGCAGAATTAAATGACTCCTTCCGTTCAGATCTCTAACCCTTGTATCCTTTCTGTCGCAGAGTATTATCAAGATCTGAACCTGGATCTCTTTCTCTGAATCTTTGATGTTGAAAGTGTTCCTTCACAATCTTCCTTACTATGATTGAGGTATTGCTTGCTGTGTGTGGGCACTACTCTAATCACTAAGGGTTTCAAAATATTAAGGAAGAAGAGAGAGAGAGAATGGCAGCCAAAGGTAGAGAGAGAGGCTCAAGTTTTTTCTGAATGAGAAGTGTAATTTTCCTGAAGCCATCACTACCTATTTATAGCATTCCACTAGGGTTAGGTTTGAATTATTTGGCATTAAAATAATGAAAATATCAGAGGATAATACCTAAAAAAGTGGCCGGCCATGGCTTATTGGATTTGGGCCTCACTTTTTGCAATTTTGCAGTTTTATCATTTTTGTATCTGATTTTCTCAAAAACGCCAATTTTCTAATTCAACCATTTAAATGGCAATTCTAACTATTTAATAACTATAAATAATTATTAAATAATATTCATTTATCATATTTATTAATTGAACCACACAGAGTAACATAATTAACAAATATGCCCCTAATAACTCTTTCTTTACAATTTCGCCCTTACTTAGTGAAAAATTCACAAATAGACATAGTCTAACTTGAGAATTATAATTGATTAATAAAAACCAATTACATTAGTCTTACAAGCAATATTATCTCAACTAGTGGGGGGACCATGGGTCTATATAACCGAGCTTCCAATAAGTAGATCAAGAATTTATTACTAAAATTCACCAACTTATTAATTCTTTGTTGAATCCACGCATAGAACTTAGAATTGCACTCTCAGTATATAGAATGCTCTATATGTTCCACCATATAGACACATCATTAGTTATCCATTGTTATAATCCTAATTTGATCAATGATCCTCTATATGAATGATCTACACTATAAAGGGATTAGATTACCGTTACACCCTACTATGTATTTTATCCTTAAAACACTTGACCGTGTATAAATGATATTTCAGCTTATGTGAAATGAGTACTCCACCATTTATGTTCGTTTGGTCAAGCTCGAAGGAGATCATCCTTTGCTTACTATTCGCCAGATAGAAGCTATAGATACCATGTTTATGTTAGCGCTCCCACTCAATTGCACTACCGTGTTCCCAAAATATACGTATCACCCTGACCTAAAAGTAGGCTTAACTAACAAATCAAAGAACACGAATAGCCTCTTAAGATTGAGCCTAATCATAACAGGATTAAGAACATTTGATCTAGGATCAACTAGGCGATATTGACTTGAATAGATTTTACGGTAAGTTTAATAAATCTAAGTCAAAGTTCAATATTGGTCCCTTCCGATGCATACTCCATGCATCCAACCTGAGCTTTACTTTAACCAATGTTCTGGAAAGAACATAGCATTTCTCCAAATGGAAGTAAACTCTAGTTGTAGATTATCATATAAGTAAAACCCTGTGTCTTATAAATCTAGGAAACTTTATTCACATAGTCATGTTTACTTTCCAAAGTGTTGACAACACAATAAACTGGATCAAGTATGTGAAAAGGGTTTAAGATGAATTTATAAATCAAATAGACAAGCAATTGACAAAGTGAACCAAAACATACACAAATGAATGAAAAATACTTCTGTTTCTTTATTGACGTTGAATAAAATATATTACATTGAAATGGAGTTTTATTTAGGGCATAAAACCCAACAAACTCCCACTTGCACTAATATAAAACTAATTAGTACATATCAATTAATCCTAAATTTTGACGGTAATTTTCAAATGCTGTCACAGCCAAGACTTTGGTAAATGGATCAGCTAGTTTGTCCTTTGTGTCAACTTTCTCAACTAGTACATCCCCTCTTGCCACGTATTCTCTGATAATGTGATACTTCCTTTCAATGTGTTTGCTTCTCTTGTGGCTTCGAGGTTCTTTACTGTTTGCTATTGCTCCATTGTTATCACAAAGTAGGACCAGAGGCTTTTCCATTCCAGGAACGACACCTATACTGGTGAAGAACTTTCTAAGCCAGACAAGTTCTTTAGCAGCTTCGGCTGCAGCTATGTATTCAGCTTCCATAGTCGAGTTTGATATCGCGGTTTTTTTTGCACTTCTCCAAACCACTACTCCACCCCCAAGAGTAAACACCATCCCAGATGTAGATTTCCTGTCTTCAAGACTTGCCTGGAAATCTAAATCAGTGTAGCCTATGGGATTTAAAGCACCACCCTTGTAGACTAACACAAGATTCCTTGTACTCTTTAAGTATTTTAGAATATACTTAACTGCATTCCAATGTTCATGTCCTGGATTAGACTGATACCTGCTCACGATTCCAACTGCATAGCAGATGTCAGGTCTAGTGCATAACATTGCATACATTAGGCTTCCAACTACAGAAGCATAGGGAATTTTCGCCATGTCCTCTATCTCTTGAGGATCAGTCAGAGACTGTTCCTTAGATATACGAATACCATATCTAGAAGGCATGTTTGCCCCATTGGTGTTATTCATGGAGAATCTCTCTAACACTTTATCAATGGAGGTTGTTTGAGAGAGAGCAAGAGATCTGTTCTTCCGGTTTCCGATAATCTGAATACCAAGAACATAGGTTGCTTCACCCAAATCTTTCATATCGAATTGAGTGTTGAGCCATTCCTTGATGTGAGTCATTTTCTTGACATTGTTTCCAATAATCATAATGTCATCAACATAAAGGACCAGGAATACTACTACTTGGTCTTCCTTGAGTTGGTAAACACAAGGTTCATCTTCATTCTGAAGAAAGCCGTAGGTCTTGATGATTTCATCAAACCTTTTGTTCCATGAGCGAGAAGCTTGCTTAAGTCCATAGATAGACCTATTTAATTTGCAAACTTTCTTTTCCTGTCCTGGAAGAACATAACCTTCTGGTTGCTCCATATAGATGGTTTCTTCAAGTACCCCATTAAGGAAGGCAGTCTTGACATCCATTTGCCAGATTTCATAATCGAAAGCAGCAGCTATGGAGAGAAGAATTCGGATGGATTTGAGCATGGCAACAGGACTAAAAGTTTCCTCATAGTCCACGCCTTCTCTTTGGGTATAACCCTTGGCTACAAGTCTAGCTTTAAAAGTTTCGACTTCGCCTCCAGCTCCTCTTTTCTTCTTGTAAACCCACCTGCATCCTATCGGATGATATTCGTCAGGTGCGCCTACATATTCCCAGACTTTGTTCTTTTTCATGGAATCCATTTCTGAATCCATGCCGGCCAACCATCGTTTCCGTTGCGGACTAGCCATTGCCTGTTTATAGGTTAATGGATCATCTTCAATACCATCACCAACGACCATATTGATTTCACCATCCAAGCCATAACGAGCTAGTTTTGTTGAAACCCTCCCACTACGACGAGGTGCGGTGATCTTTTGAATAGAAACTTTAGTAGTAGATTTCTCAGTTGGTTCGACTGAGGGAGTGGGATTGTCCTCTTCACGAGTGGAGGAGGACGGAACATTGGAAGGACTTATATCTGAAAGCAATTCCTCTAGAACAACTTTACTTTTCGGTTTGTTGTCTTTAATATAGTTCTCTTCAAGGAAAGTAGCATTTGTAGAAACAAACACTTTGTTGTCCTTGTGACTATAAAATAGTCCACCCCTAGTCTCTTTAGATTTTCCGACAAACATGCATACTTCGGTACGTGATTCAAGTTTGCCTTCTTTCTTTCTTAAGACATGAGCAGGGCACCCCCAAATTCTGTAGTGGCGTAAACTGGGTGTACGACCATTCCAAAGTTTGACAGGTGTCTTAGGGACTTCTTTAGATGGAACAACATTTAAAATGTCATTTGCCATCTATATAGCATATCCCCAGAAGGACGTAAACAGAGTTGAATAACTCAGCATAGACCTAACCATTTCCAAAAGAGTGCGATTTCTTCTTTCTGCAACTCCATTTTGTTGTGGAGTACCTGGGGCAGTGTATTGGGATTCAATTCCAAGTTCAATTAAATGATCTTTGAACTGCATATCCATATATTCTCCACCCCTATCAGTTCGCAAGATCTTTAATGATTTACCTAATTGGTTTTGAGCCAAAGCATGAAACTCCTGAAACTTTTCAAACGTTTTGATTTCTTTTGCATTAGGTAAAGAAAACTATATCTAGAGTAATCGTCAATGAAAGTGACAAAATACTCATAACCACCTCGGGCTTTTACATTCAAAGGTCCGCAGACATTAGAATGCACTAACCCTAGGGGGATTTTGGCACGCTCTCCCTTTACAGAGAAAGAACGTTTAGTCATTTTTCCTTCTAGGCAGGACTCGCATACTGGCAGTTCACCTAAGACGACATTTTTCAATGGACCGCCTTTGGTTAGCCTATTGAGTCTATCAAAGCCTATATGACCTAAACGTAAATGCCATAGATAAGTTTGATCATCATTATCAATCTCTTTTCTTTTGAGGTTTCTAGGTTTAGCTACATTGAAAAGTTCACTATTTAGTGAGATTTGTGTATTCGGTCTTAAAACATAAAGCCCTTGTTCCATGGTAGCAACACATATTTGAAATCCATTACGAGAAATTGAACAATTTGTACTCGAAAAATTCAATATATAAGATTGTGTTTGCAAACATGAGACACTAATCAAGTTTCTACTAAAGTTTTGAATAAATAAAACATTTTCTAAAATTAAAAATCTTTGTTGAAACTTGATGTGGGCTTTTCCTCTAGCTTTGACCGACACTAACTCGCCATTGCCAACTTTAAGCTTTAACTCTTCTGGAAGCAGATTTTCCCAAGTTTCAAGCAACTGCAGTGAAGAACATACATGGTTAGTAGACCCAGAATCAACAATCCAGACGGATTTGTCGTTCTCTAAAACACATGATTCAAAGACAAAATCATTACCTTCGTTTGAATTGTTTAGAAGCCTGGGACATCGTTCTTCTTGATGTCCCTTTTCATTACAATTCGAACATAGAAGATTATGTCTGATAATTGTACTTGAAGAAGCAGCTTTGCTAGAGCCTTCATGCTTAATCCTTTTCCTCTAATTATGAATTGCAAACCCAGGGGGACCCATTGCAATCAGATTCCGTTCATGGGCTCGTAATTCTGCTTCAAGCTTGTCCATGTCGGAGGAGTTGAAATTGTTGATCATATAAGAAATAACAAATTCATTATACTCCGGAGGAAGACTATTAAGAATGAGTTGGACCCATTGTTCTCTTGATAAATCAATTCCTAGTAGATTTGCCTTTTGGAACTTCAGATTCATCATCAAATGGTGCGAGTTTATGCAACTACCAGGATGCATTTTCACACTATAGAGTTCTTTTGCTAAGATATTAACTAGGAGAGGATCGGGGTGAGGGTCATTCATAATGGCACTACAACACATCAATAAAACAGAAGTAAGGTTTTGGTTCATAAATTCATACACATGTTCAGAAAATAACAAATAATCACATATGTTATAGAAATACTAAATCTAACATAGTTTATTTTCCAAGGTCTTTCAACAAACTGATACAGTGTCCCGTTTAGGCGAGAGTCAAAGCATCATCCATTGAATAGAGTTGTCAACTCATCTAAAATGATAACCATTCTAGCAACCTTTTATTCGATCAAGATTGGAATTCAGCGTTGTCCCGTTTAGGCGAGAGTCAAGGCAATTCTATCTTATGAGCTTCCTGTTGGAATTATTTTACCAGGATCTTAGATCTACTCACAAGTATGTTTATTAACATCCTAAATAAGAACTTTCTAAAACGATGAAATTAAACACATATAAAGTTAAGAAACCTTACATTGGGTGCAGCGGAATTAAATGACTCCTTCCGTTCAGATCTCTAACCCTTGTATCCTTTCTGTCGCAGAGTATTATCAAGATCTGAACCTGGATTTCTTTCTCTGAATCCTTGATGCTGAAACTCCTTTGCTGATGATCTTTCTTCGCGATCTTCCTCACTATGATTGAGGTATTGCTTGTTGTGTGTGGGCACTACTCTAATCACTAAGGTAATTTTGAAATTCAGAGGAAGAAGAGAGAGAGAGAGGGTGGCAGCCAAGGAAGAGAGAGAAGGCTCAGGTTTTTCTGATTTAGAAGTGTAATTTTCCTGAAGCCTTCACTATCTATTTATAGCATTCCACTAGGGTTAGGTTTGAATTATTTGGCATCAAAATAATGAAAATATCAGCTTAAAAAGCCTACAAAAGTGGCCGGCCATGGCTTGATGGATTTGGGCCTTGTTTTTTGCAATTTTGCAATTTTAACACTTTTGTATCTGATTTTCTCAAAAATACCAATTTTCTAATTCAACCATTTAAATGCCAATTCTAACTATTTAATAACTCTAAATAATTATTAAATAATATTGTCATTTATCATATTTATTAATTGAACCATACAAAGTATCATAATTAACAAATATGTCCCTATTAACTCTTTCTTTACAATTTCGCCCTTACTTAGTGAAAATTTAACAAATAGACATAGTCAAATTTGAGAATTATAATTGATTAATCAAAACCAATTACATGAGTCTTACAAACAATATTATCTCAACTAGTGCGGGGACCATGGGTCTATATAACCGAGCTTCCAATAAGTAGATCAAGAATTTAGCACTAAAATTCACTAACTTATTAATTCTTTGTTGAATCCACGCATAGAACTTAGAATTGCACTCTTAGTATATAGAATGCTCTATATGTTCCACCATATAGACGCATCATTAGTTATCAATTGTTATAATCCTAATTTGATCAATGATCCTCTATATGAATGATCTACATTGTAAAGGGATTAGATTACCGTAACATTCTACTATGTATTTTATCCTTAAAACACTTGACCCCGTATAAATGATATTTCAGCTTATCTGAAATGAGTACTCCACCATTTATGTTCGTTTGGTCAAGCTCGAAGGAGATCATCCTTTGCTTACTATTCGCCAGATAGAAGCTATAGATTCCATGTTTATGCTAGCGCTCCCACTCAATTGCACTACCGTGTTCCCAAAATGTACGTATCACCCTGACCTTAAAGTAGGCTTAACTAACAAATCAAAGAACACGAATAGCCTTTCAAGATTGAGCCTAATCATAACAGGATTAAGAACATTTAATCTAGGATCAACTAGGCGATATTGACTTGAATAGATTTTACGGTAAGTTTTTAATTAAATCTAAGTCAAAGTTCAATATCGGTCCCTTCCGATGCATACTCCATGCATCCAACCTGAGCTTTACTTTAACCAATGTTCTGGAAAGAACATAGCATTTCTCCAAATGCAAGTAAACTCTTGTTGTAGATTGTCATATCAGTAAAACCCTGTGTCTGATAAATCTAGGAAACTTTATTCACATAGTCATGTTTACTTTCCAATGTGATGACAGCACAATAAACATGATCAAGTATGTGAAAAGGGTTTAAGATGAATTTATAAATCAAATAGACAAGCAATTGATAAAGTGAACCTAAACATACACAAATGAATGAAAAATACTTCTGTTTCTTTATTGATGTTGAATAAAATAGATTACATTGAAATGGAGTTTTATTTAGGACATAAAACCTAACAAACTCCCACTTGCACTAATATAAAAATAATTAGTACATATCAATTAATCCTAAATTCTGACGGTGCTTTTCAAAGGCTGTCCCGGCCAGGACTTTGGTAAATGGATCAGCTAGGTTGTCCTCTGTGTCAACTTTCTCAACTAGTACATCCCCTCTTGCCACGTATTCTCTGATAATGTGATACTTCCTTTCAATGTGTTTGCTTCTCTTGTGGCTTCGAGGTTCTTTACTGTTTGCTATTGCTCCATTGTTATCACAAAGTAAGACCAGAGGCTTTTCCATTCCAGGAACAACACCTATATTGGTGAAGAACTTTCTTAACCAGACATGTTCTTTAGCAGCTTCGGCTGCAGCTATGTATTCAGCTTCCATAGTTGAGTCCGATATCGCGGTTTGTTTAGCACTTCTCCAAACCACTACTCCACCCCCAAGAGTAAACACCATCCCAGATGTAGATTTCCTGTCTTCAAGACTTGCCTGGAAATCTTAATCAGTGTAGCCTATGGGATTTAAAGCACCACCCTTATAGACTAACACAAGATTCCTTGTACTCTTCATGTATTTCAAAATATACTTAACTGCATTCCAATGTTCAAGTCCTGGATTAGACTGATACCTGCTCACGATTCCAACAGTATAACAGATGTCAAGTCTAGTGCATAACATTGCATACATTAGACTTCCAACTGTAGAGGCATAGGGAATTTTCGCCATGTCCTCTATCTCTTGAGGATCAGTGAGAGACTGTTCCTTAGATAGACGAATACCATATCTAGAAGGCATGTTTCTCCCATTGGTGTTGTTCATGGAGAATCTCTCTAAGACTTTGTCTATGTAGGTTGTTTGAGAGAGAGCAAGAGATCTGTTCTTCCAGTTTCTGATAATCTGAATACCAAGAACATAGGCTGCTTCACCCAAATCTTTCATATCGAATTGAGTGTTGAGTCATTCCTTGATGTGAGTCATTTTCTTGACATTGTTTCCAATAATCAAAATGTCATCAACATAAAGGACCAGGAATACTACTATTTGGTCTTCCTTGAGTTGGTAAAAACAAGGTTCAACTTCATTCTGAAGAAAGCCGTAGGTCTTGATGATTTCATCAAACCTTTTGTTCCATGAGCGAGAAGCTTGCTTAAGTCCATAGATAGACCTGTTTAATTTGTAAACTTTCTTTTCTTTCCCCGGAAGAACATAACCTTCTGGTTGCTCCATATAGATGGTTTCTTCAAGTACCCCATTAAGAAAGGCAGTCTTGACATCCATTTGCCAGATTTCATAATCGAAAGCAGCAGCTATGGAGAGAAGAATTCGGATGGATTTGAGCATGGCAACAGGACTAAAAGTTTCCTCATAGTCCACGCCTTCTCTTTGGGTATAACCCTTGGCTACAAGTCTAGCTTTAAAAGTTTCGACTTCGCCTCCAGCTCCTCTTTTCTTCTTGTAAACCCACTTGCATCCTATCGGATGATAGTCGTCAGGTGCGTCTACATATTCCCAGACTTTGTTCTTTTTCATGGAATCCATTTCTGAATCCATGCCGGCCAACCATCGTTTCTGTTGCGGACTAGCCATTGCCTGCTTATAGGTTAATGGATCGTCATCAATACCGTCACCTACGGCCATATTGATTTCACCATCCAAGCCATAACGAGCAGGGTTTGTTGAAACCCTCCCACTACGACGAGGTGCGGTGATCTTCTGAACAGAAACTTCAGTAGTAGATTTCTCAGTTGGTTCAACTGAGGGAGTGGGATTGTTCTCTTCACGTGTGGAAGAGAATGGAACATTGGAAGGACTTATATCTGAAAGCATTTCCTCCAAGACTACTTTACTTTGTGATTTGAAATTCTTAATATAGTCATCTTCAAGGAAAGTGGCATTTGTAGAAACAAACACTTTATCATCCTTGCGACTATAAAATAGTCCACCCCTAATCTCTTTAGAATTACCGACAAACATGCAAACTTCAGTTCGTGACTCAAGTTTGCCGTCTTTCTTTCTTAAGACATGAGCAGGGCACCCCCAGATTCTGTAATGGCGTAAACTAGGTGTACGACCAATCCAGAGTTCTAAAGGTGTCTTAGGGATTGATTTAGATGGAACAACATTTAAAATGTCGGTTGCCATCTGAATTGCATATCCCCAGAAGGACGTAGGTAGAGTTGAAAAACTAAGCATGGACCTAACCATTTCCAAAAGCGTGCGATTCCGTCTTTCTGCAACTCCATTTTGCTGTGGAGTGCTAGGGGCGGTTAATTGGGATTCAATTCCAAGTTCAATTAAATGATCTTTGAACTGCATATCCATATATTCTCCACCCCTATCAGTTCGTAAGATCTTTAATGATTTACCTAATTGGTTTTGGGCCAAAGCATGAAATTCTTGAAACTTTGCAAATGTTTTAGATTTCTTATGCATAAGGTAAATATGTCCATATCTAGAGTAATCGTCAATGAAAGTGACAAAGTACTCATAACCACCTCGGGCTTTGACATTCAAAGGTCCGCAGACATCGGAATGCACTAACCCTAGGGGTTGTTTGGCACGCTCTCCCTTTGCAGAGAAAAAACGTTTGGTCATCTTTCCTTCTAGGCAAGATTAGCAAACAGGTAATTCACCCAAGACGACATTTTTCAATGGACCGTCTTTGGTTAGCCTGTTTAGTCTGTCATAGCCAATGTGACCCAAACGTAAATGCCATAGATATGTTTCATTATCATCAACGATCTTTTGCTTTTTGTGGTTTCTAGGTTTAGCTACTTTAAAAAGTTCGTTATGTAGGGCAAATGGTGTTTCTGGTCTAAGAACATAAAGCCCCTGTTCCATGGATGCAACACAAATCTGAATGTCATTTCGAGAAGTGGTAGAACCAGAATCCGAAAAATCTAATTTGTATTGTTGCAATTGTAAGCATGAAATAGAAACCTAGTTTCTACTGAAATTTGGAATGTATAAGACATTGTCTCATTCCAAAATTCTGTTTTGAAACTTGAGTTTGGCTTTTCCTCTAGCTCTAACCGAAACCATTTCGCCATTACCAACTTTAAGTTTCAACTCTCCCGATTTCAAATAATTCCAATTCTCAAGCAATTGCAATGAACAACTTACATGGTTTGTAGACCCAGAATAAGGAATCTAAATGGATTTATCATTCTCTAACACACATGATTCGAAGACTAAAGCATTACTACTTATTCGTTTGTTAATTGTTGTTCTTGCTAGTTCATTTTGTTGTGAAGTATAACTCGAGGAAGTGGAATCACTTTCTCTTATCTTCTCAACTAAGCTTGAAGTAGTAGGATTTATGGAGTTATGAACTATTTGCTCTTTAGAGTGAACAATTCCCAGCTTACCTGCTTTCTGGAATTTAAAGTCCATCATGAGCATATGTGAAGTATTACTCTGACAAGGAGTTTATAACTTCAAGTTCAATTGCTAAGATATTAACTAGGAGTGGAATGGGAAGAGGATTATAGACACTATAACACATCAATAAAACAGAAGTAAGGTTTTGGTTCAAAATTCATATACAAGTTCAGAAAATAACAAGTAATGACATATGTTATAGAAATACTAAATCTAACATAGTTTATTTTCCAAGGTTTCCAACATAATGAAATACAGTGTCCCGGTAGGCGAGAGTCAAAGATAACATTAGTTGAATAGAGTTGTCAGCTCATCTAAAATTAAACATTTTAGCAACCTTTTATTCGATCAAAATGAGAATCCAACGTTGTCCCGGTAGGCGAGAGTCAAGGTTATTCTCATTTTATGAGCTTCCACCATTGTTTCATGTTTTATGAGTTTATCTCTAAGTAGTCACCGTAGGGGAGAGCCTAAATAGAGACGAAAACTCACAAAACACTTATTAACTGAAATCTTACGGTGTTAAAAGTGTTCAACGAATAACCATCCATAGGGGGACGAAGTCTAGCGTCTCGAGGTTATATTGAAAAAGTTTAACTATTGTAAGACCAACAATGGAGATCGAATATCTTTTGATTAAAAGCTCATTATTTAAAAATATATATATGTAATTTGTATAATCATAATATTCGATATTATAATAATGAAAAATTACAAATTAAAGTTGGTTTAAAATCAACTTTAATTAATTTTCAATTATTATTTAATTTGAAAAACAAATTCAAATAAATATCGAACAAGTTCCATAATATAATAATGAAAAATTACAAATCAAAGTTGGTCTAAATAAAAAATCAACTTTAATTAATTTTCAATTATTAATTAAATTCGAAAAATAAATTCAAATATTTAAATGGAACAAATTTGAAAATATCTTGTTTAAGTTGTTTTAGAAGAATCTAAAAAATCAACTTAAATATCTTTCAAATCAGATTTAATTAAATTTAAAATTAAGTTGTAACCACTTAATTTTTGAAGATATTCCATTTTAAGTTAATATTCGAAAAGATATTAACCTAAAAAATATCTAAAATATTCCATTTTAAGTTAATATTCGAAAAGATATTAACTTAAAAAATATCTAAAGAATCTTAATAACCAATGCCTAAAATTCATCAACTTAATTTTGAATTTTAAATCCAAAAAATATTCAGATTTAAGTTGGTTAGTTGTAGATAACTAAATATCAACTTAAATAGGAATATTTAATGAAAAATTTAAATTAAGCTTCAGAAAGAATTTCGATGGTTATAATTCTATATTTAATTAAATACAAGAAAATACATATAGTTTAGCTTAGAATATAAAATTCTTTAAACTATAGTTTTCTTAAATTAATTTCAAAATAAATGAAATTAATTATGTTGCTAATCAATTTTATTAGGTTAAACTAGTGTAATTAACCTAGTACAGTTTATTCAAATCAGGCAAATGGGCCTTCACAATTGGGGTGGTTCATGTGAGGGGGTGTTGGGTTCAGTATGTCGTACCCACTTCTATGGCTCCCAACTCTCACACAAGGCCCAAAAGAGAGGAATTTAACCTTAAAATGAACAACTGTTATTAATTGACTAAGCCCAAAAACTAAATGGGCCTAAATAAAATCTATCAAGAACTATGATAATTTATTTAGCAACATCAACCTATATGCATCTATAATGAAAATTAAACACATAGGCTCACACAGGCACACTTTGGATGGGTCCTATCATGTTGCTAGGTCATACACAGATGAAAGAAGATTGTAAATTTACCTGTTACAAATTATTAACTTGCCCAAGGGAGCCATCAGATCATCAGATCTAGCAAAAAGTAACCATGGCTATTTGCAATCAAGTAATAATAGGTTTTGAAAACTTACACACAAGCTAAAACACATACTCCTGCAACAAGGTTAGCTGGATAGTTGGATGTAGCATTTATTTAATTTTAAATTAAATAATTAATTTCGAAATTAAATAATTAATAAAAAAAAATTCGAAATTAAATTAAAATTTAAATTTAAAATTAAACCTACAATTTTTGAAAAATTAGGTTTCAACCAACCTAAATATCATTTCAAAATTTACTAACTACTTTTAAAATTTAAATGTTATTTTATAAATAAAAAATGAAAAAAAGATAAATGAAAATCTTTTTCAGATTTTAAATGTAATTTAAATAAATAAAATAACAAAATTTAAAAGTTAGCAAAATATCTTACATCTTCTTAAAATTACATGATTATAGTTATCTTATTTTAAATTTAAATAAGGTCAAATTATTAAAAAAAAAATTAATTTAAAATATTGTAAATCTGACCTTAAATTTAAAAATAAGATAAGATATAATCAAATTTAAAAATAAGATAGATTATTAAGCAAAAAAAAGATAGATACTAACTATTTTTAAATTCAAATTACACTAATATCTTGAATTAAATTTAAAAAATATTAAATTAATTCAAAATGATAATTAGAATTGAATTAGGAATAGTAATAGTATAAATACAGAACTACACAAAAAATCGGAAGTTAATTCCATGAAAAAGCATGAAAAAACGAAGAAAAACGAAAAATTTGCGAGCTGTACGGACATTATGCATTGCATACTGTCCGCGCGCGCATGGAGGGGAGCATGGCCGAGGCAGCTCGGCGCAGGAGGCTGCCAGCAGCCTCTCCGCGCGCGGAGCCCAGTGATTCAGACAGAAATGTTGTCTGCGCGCGTGCTGTCCGAGGCACAAGCCTCATGCGCGCGCGTGTCCCTGTTGCTCAACCCCGATATTTTTCAAAACTTCAAAAAATCATAACTAATTCAAATTAAATCGAAATTTAGTTCTGTAAAAAAGTAACTTGCTTAATTTTTTCCATACTATCCAATAAAAATAATTCCAAAAACAGATATTCAATTATTTTTTACGAAAATTCACAAACACCAATAAATCATCAAATAACACACAATACAACATGATACCATCCAAAAACAAGCAAACAATCGTTTTAAAGTCCAAATTTCTTGCAAGTAAATCAATTACCATGGCTCTGAGGCCAGTTGTTGGAATTATTTTACCAGGATCTTAGATCTACTCACAAGTATGTTTATTAACATCCTAAATAAGAACTTTCTAAAACGATGAAATTAAACACATATAAAGTTAAGAAACCTTACATTGGGTGCAGCGGGATTAAATGACTCCTTCCGTTCAGATCTCTAACCCTTGTATCCTTTCTGTCGCAGAGTATTATCAAGATCTGAAGCTGGATTTCTTTCTATGAATCCTTGATGCTAAAACTCCTTTGCTGATGATCTTTCTTCACGATCTTCCTCACTATGATTGAGGTATTGCTTGCTGTGTGTGGGCACTACTCTAATCACTAAGGTAATTTCGAAATTCAGAGGAAGAAGAGAGAGAGAGAGGGTGGCGGCCAAGGAAGAGAGAGAAGGCTCAGGTTTTTCTGATTCAGAAGTGTAATTTTCCTAAAGCCTTCACTATCTAATTATAGCATTCCACTAGGGTTAGGTTTGAATTATTTGGAATTAAAATAATGAAAATATCAGCTTAAAAAGCCTACAAAAGTGGCCGGCCATGGCTTGATGGATTTGGGCCTTGTTTTTTGTAATTTTGCAATTTTAACACTTTTGTATCTGATTTTCTCAAAAATGCCAATTTTCTAATTCAACCATTTAAATGCCAATTCTAACGATTTAATAGCTATAAATAATTATTAAATAATATTGTCATTTATCATATTTATTAATTGAACCATACAAAGTATCATAATTAACAAATATGCCCCTATTAACTCTTTCTTTACAATTTCGCCCTTACTTAGTGAAAATTTTCACAAATAGACATAGTCTAATTTGAGAATTATAATTGATTAATCAAAACCAATTACATGAGTCTAACAAACAATATTATCTCAACTAGTGCGGGGACCATGGGTCTATATAACCGAGCTTCCAATAAGTAGATCAAGAATTTAGCACTAAAATTCACTAACTTATTAATTCTTCGTTGAATCCACGCATAGAACTTAGAATT
This sequence comes from Cannabis sativa, assembly GCF_029168945.1. Lineage (NCBI taxonomy): Eukaryota > Viridiplantae > Streptophyta > Magnoliopsida > Rosales > Cannabaceae > Cannabis > Cannabis sativa. Next base: position 48,214,197 of record NC_083602.1, on the reverse strand, counting down.
GCACTCTCAGTATATAGAATGCTCTATATGTTCCACCATATAGACACATCATTAGTTATCCATTGTTATAATCCTAATTTGATCAATCATCCTCTATATGAATGATCTACATTGTAAAGGGATTAGATTACCGTAACACCCTACTATGTATTTTATCCTTAAAACACTTGACCCCGTATAAATGATATTTCAGCTTATGTGAAATGAGTACTCCACCATTTATGTTCGTTTGGTCAAGCTCGAAGGAGATCATCCTTTGCTTACTATTCGCCAGATAGAAGCTATAGATTCCATGTTTATGCTAGCGCTCCCACTCAATTGCACTACCGTGTTCCCAAAATGTACGTATCACCCTGACCTAAAAGTAGGCTTAACTAACAAATCAAAGAACACGAATAGCCTTTCAAGATTGAGCCTAATATAATAGGATTAAGAACATTTGATCTAGGATCAACTTGCCGATATTGACTTGAATAGATTTTAAAGTAAGTTTTTAATTAAATCTAAGTCAAAGTTCAATATCGGTCCCTTCCGATGCATACTCCATGCATCCAACCTGAGCTTTACTTTAACCAATGTTCTGGAAAGAACATAGCATTTCTCCAAATGCAAGTAAACTCTTGTTGTAGATTATCATATCAGTAAAATCATGTGTCTGATAAATCTAGGAAACTTTATTCACATAGTCATGTTTACTTTCCAATGTGATGACAGCACAATAAACATGATCAAGTATGTGAAAAGGGTTTAAGATGAATTTATAAATAAAATAGACAAGCAATTGATAAAGTAAACCAAAATATACACAAATGAATGAAAAATATTTCTGTTTCTTTATTGATGTTGAATAAAATAGATTACATTGAAATAGAGTTTTATTTAGGGCATAAAACCTAACACTTCCACTATTGTTTCATAATTTGCAAGTCAAGTATGGTCGCCACCATTAGGGTGATCCATACCATACAAAACACTTACAAACTACTTATCTTTCGAGATTAAACGGTGCGAAATTGCTAATGAACGTTCCTCTATTAGGGAGGATTACTCACTAAAACAAACGCGATGTAAAACCAACAATGGAGATCGAATGTCTCTTGATTAAAAGCTCATTATTTTTAAAAAATATATGTATTTTGTATAATCATTTTATTCGATATTATAATAATGAAAAATTACAAATAAAAGTTGGTTTAAATAAAAAATCAACTTTAATTAATTTTCAATTATTCCAAAAATAAATTCGAATAAATATCGAACAAGTTCCATATTATAATAATGAAAAATTACAAAACAAAGTTGGTTTAAATAAAAAATCAACTTTAATTAAATTTTAATTATTATTTAAATTCAAAAAATAAATTCGAATATAATGGAACAAATTTGAAAATATCTTGTTTAAGTTGTTTTAGAAGAATCTAAAAAAGAATCAACTTAAATATCTTTCAAATCAGATTTAATTAAATTAAAAATTAAGTTATAACCACTTAATTTGAAAATATTCCATTTTAAGTTAATATTCGAAAAGATATTAACTTAAAAAATATCTAAAGAATCTTAATAATCAATGCCTAAAATTCCTCAACTTAATTTTGAAATTTTAAATTAAAAAGATATTCAGATTTAAGCTGGTTAGTTATAAATAACTAAATATCAACTTAAATAGGAATATTTAATGAAAAATTTAAATTAAGCTTCAGAAAGAATCTAGATGGTTATAATTCTATATTTAATTAAATACAAGAAAATACATATAGTTTAGCTTAGAATATAAAATTCTTTAAACTATGGTTTTCTTAAATTAATTTCAAAATAAATGAAATTAATTATGTTGCTAATCAATTTTATTAGGTTAAACTAATTTAATTAGCCTAGTACAGTTATTCAAATCAGGCAAATGGGCCTTCACAATTGGGGTGGTTCATGTGAGGGGGTGCTGGGTTCAGTATGTCGTACCCACTTCTATGGCTCCCAACTCTCACACAAGACCCAAAAGAGAGGAATTTAACCTTAAAATGAACAACTGTTATTAATTGAATAGGCCCAAAAACTAAATGGGCCTAAGTAAAATCTATCAAAAACTATGATATTTTATTTAGCAACAACAACCTATATGCATCTATAATGAAATTAAACACATAGGCTCACACAGGCACACTTTGGATGGGTCCTATCATGTTGCTAGGTCATACACAGATGAAAGAAGATTGTAAATATACCTGTTACAAATTATTTACTTGACCGAGGGAGCCATGAGCTGAAATCAGATCATTGGATCTGTCAACAAGTTAACCATGGCTATTTGCAATCAAGCAATAATAGGTTTTAAAAAACTTACAAACAAGCTAAAACACATAGTCCTGCAACAAGGTTAGCTAGATAGTTGGATGTAGGATTTATTTAATTTTAAATAAATAATTTCGAAAAAATAATTAATTAAATAAAAAATTATTTATTTTCGAAAATTTAAAAAAAAATTTAAAAAATTTCGAAATTTAAATAAAATATTTAAAAATTAAACCTACAATTTTAAAAAATTAGGTTTCAACCAACCTAAATATCATTTCAAAATTTGCTAACTACTTTTAAAAATTTAATGTTATTTTATAAATAAAAATTAAATATAAATTAAAAAAGATAAATGAATATCTTTTTCAGATTTTAAATGTAATTTAAATAAATAAAATAACAAAATTTAAAAGTTAGCAAAATATCTTACATCTATTTAAAATTACATGATTATAGTTATCTTATTTTAAATTTAAATAAGGTCAAATTTTTTTTAAAAAAAAAAAAATTAATATAAAAAATTTAAATCTAACCTTAAATTTAAAAAATAAGATAAGATATAATCAAATTTAAAAATAAGATAGATAATTAAGCAAAAAAGATAGATATTTACTATTTTTCAAATTCAAATTACACTAATATCATGAATTAAATTTAAAAAATATTAATTAATTTAATTATGATAATTAGAATTGAATTAGGAATAGTAAATGTATAAATACATAACTACACAAAAAATCAGAAGTTAAATCCATGAAAAATAATGAAAAATCGAAGAAAACCGAAAAAATTGCGAGCTGTACGGACGGGATGCTGTGCATACCTGTCCGCGCGCGCAGGAGGGTGATTTGGGCGAGCAACCTCGGCGGCAAGGGGATTTGCATGAAATCCGCGCGCGCAGGAGCCCTGCTGCTCAACCCCGATTTTTTCGAAACTTCAAAAAATCATAACTAATTCAAATTAAATCGAAATTGAGTTCTGTAAAAAAGTAACTTGCTTAATTTTTTCCATACTATCCAATAAAAATAATTACAGAAACAGATATTCAATTATTTTTCACGAAAATTGACAAACATCAATCAATCATCAAATAACACTCAATACAACATGATACCATCCAAAACATCAAACAATCGTTTTAAAGTCCAAATTTCTTGCAAGCAAATCAATTACCATGGCTTTGAGGCCAGTTGTTGGATATTATTTTACCAGGATCTTAGATCTACTCACAAGTATGTTGATTAACACCCTAAATATGAACTTTCTAAAACGATGAAATAAACACATATAAAGTTTAGGAAACATTACATTGGGTGCAGGGGAATTAAATGACTCCTTCCGTTCAGATCTCTAACCCTTGTATCCTTTCTGTCGCAGAGTATTATCAAGATCTGAACCTGGATCTCTTTCTCTGAATCTTTGATGCTGAAACTCCTTTTGCTGAAAGTCTTTCTTCACAATCTTCCTCACTATGATTGAGGTATTGCTTGCTGTGTGTGGGCACTACTCTAATCACTAAGGGTTTCCAAATATTAAGGAAGAAGAGAGAGAGAGAGTGGCGGCCAAAGGTAGAGAGAGAGGCTCAGGTTTTTCTGAATGAGAAGTGTAATTTTCCTGAAGCCTTCACTACCTATTTATAGCATTCCACTAGGGTTAGGTTTGAATTATTTGGCATTAAAATAATAAAAATATCAGAGGATAATACCTAAAAAAGTGGCCGGCCATGGCTTATTGGATTTGGGCCTCACTTTTTGCAATTTTGCAGTTTTATCACTTTTGTATCTGATTTTCTCAAAAACGCTAATTTTCTAATTCAACCATTTAAATGCCAATTCTAACTATTTAATAACTATAAATAATTATTAAATAATATTGTCATTTATCATATTTATTAATTGAACCATACAAAGTATCATAATTAACAAATATGCCCCTAATAACTCTTTCTTTACAATTTCGCCCTTACTTAGTGAAAAATTCACAAATAGACATAGTCTAACTTGAGAATTATAATTGATTAATCAAAACCAATTACATGAGTCTTACAAACAATATTATCTCAACTAGTGGGCGGACCATGGGTCTATATAACCGAGCTTCCAATAAGTAGATCAAGAATTTATTACTAAAATTCACTAACTTATTAATTCTTCGTTGAATCCACGCATAGAACTTAGAATTTCACTCTCAGTATATAGAATGTTGTATATGTTCCACCATATAGACCCATCATTAGTTATCCATTGTTATAATCCTAATTTGATCAATGATCCTCTATATGAATGATCTACACTGTAAAGGGATTAGTTTACCGTTACACCCTACTATGTATTTTATCCTTAAAACACTTGACCCCGTATAAATGATATTTCAGCTTATGTGAAATGAGTACTCCACCATTTATGTTCGTTTGGTCAAGCTCGAAGGAGATCATCCTTTGCTTACTATTCGCCAGATAGAAGCTATAGATTCCATGTTTATGTTAGCGCTCCCACTCAATTGCACTACCGTGTTCCCAAAATGTACGTATCACCCTGACCTAAAAGTAGGCTTAACTAACAAATCAAAGAACACGAATAGCCTTTTAAGATTGAGCCTAATCATAACAGGATTAAGAACATTTGATCTAGGATCAACTAGGCGATATTGACTTGAATAGATTTTACGGTAAGTTTAATAAATTTAAGTCAAAGTTCAATATCGGTCCCTTCCGATGCATACTCCATGCATCCAACCTGGCTTTACTTTAACCAATGTTCTAGAAAGAACATAGCATTTCTCCAAATGCAAGTAAACTCTTGTTGTAGATTATCATATCAGTAAAACTCTGTGTTTGATAAATCTAGGAAACTTTATTCACATAGTCATGTTTACTTTCCAAAGTGTTGACAACATAATAAACATGATCAAGTATGTGAAAAGGGTTTAAGATGAATTTATAAATCAAATAGACAAGCAATTGACAAAGTGAACCAAAACATACACAAATGAATGAAAAATACTTCTGTTTCTTTATTGACGTTGAATAAAATAGATTACATTGAAATGGAGTTTTATTTAGGGCATAAAACCCAACAGATTGTACATGTCGTGACGATCTTTGGAAGACAACCTGGCGGCTCTAATACCAAATTGTAGCACCCTAACTAGCCTAGGCATGTTACGTTATTTTTAAACGTATTGTCCAGCTCGTTGCTAATCAACGAGGTTTATGGGAATCGTGATTAAGTAAAATTTTGGTTTTTAATTAAAACTTATATAATATTTCATACAAAAGTACTTTGGGATCCCATTTACAAAATACTTTACAAAAAAAGTTCACTGTCTATTACAAAATACTTGTCGCCCACCGACTAACTACAGAAGCGCTGTTGTCCCGAGGATCGTACGCTCCAGGCCTAACCGCCCCGACATGTACAATCTTCATCGGCTCGTCCTCACGGTTCCTCAGCTTTGGCCTTGCCCTTACCTACACATAAACATAGCACTGTGAGTCGACAGACTCAGTAAGAAATGCATAAATCATAAAACATACATAAATCCCGGGTTATGATCAGACGCCCATACCCCTGACCACAACCCTAATCCCCGTGTCCCACACGGTACTGAGTCTTGAACGCTCGTACGACGGTACTTTTGACAGAGTAACAGCCTATACTCGGCACACTGGTCATACTCCAGCTGCTAGTCATACACTAGCCTTACCGATGTGTTACAGTATCAGCCTATACTCGGTACACTAGTCATACTCTAGCTGCTAGTCATACTCTGGCCTTACTGATGTGATACAGCCAAACAGTACGGTACCATCGACCATAATATCAGCCTATACTCGGTACGCTAGTCATACTCTAGTCGTACCGATGTGATACTGTCCAGTGGTACGAAGCCAACATACATATCTAATGTAATCTAACAGGCTTCCTAACATGCACGATAAACATGTAAATACATATGCATATTGTTATACTAATCTTACCTCGATTCCGAATTCAGGTGTGCCGGTCAACCTGAGTGGAACGAACTGTACAGCGATTTACAGGCTCCTAAACCATAACAATCACTACACTTGATAAGTGACACGCTAAATCACTTCCCGAGGACTTAAACTAGAAACTAAAAGTTTCCCTATCGATAAAAAGCATGGCAATACCCTAAACAACATAAAAATGGGAAGAACTAGGGTTCCCAATTTTTCCCCAACCGGTAGACCGGTTCTACAACCGGAATTCCGGTTATGGGAGGAACCCAGAACACCAACCGGAATTCGGGTTCCTACAAGCCATACTGAACCGGAATTCTGGTTCAGTGTAGGAAACCTAAAAATTTTCATATCTCATGCAAATCAACCCCAAATCATACAAAACTCTCCAGACCTGCTATATACATCCCAAAGAACAAAACCAAAGCAACAAAACTGAGCTTCATGCATAAATACACAAACTACCCTTAAAGCTCCAAGCTTTAAGTTCAAAACTCAAACTTGGTTAAATCCCATTAACATGCACTAAAACCTGCTCAATTCACCATGTATCACCATAATATAACCCCAGAAAACAAACTTAAACATAATCAACAACCACAGCAACTAATACCTCAATTAACCATAAAAATCATAGTTTTGAGTTAAAATCTCTACACCAGGTTAAAACCCAAGAACTAACAACAAAACTAGCATGAATTCACTCAAATAAACACATCAAAGCTTCTGAAAACAATAACAACAAATAGCAGCAAGCACAACACCAAAAACTAAGCATGCAACCATTTTCTTACTTGATTTTCAAGAAACTAAAGAGAGAAAGAGTAAGAGCTATACTTAGAGCTTGGATTATACTCAAACTCTGCTTGAAATACCAAAGAAACACCAAGATTCTTGCTGCTCAAAGAGGGGCCGAAATAGAGAGAGTTTGAGAGAAAAAGGAATTTGCTTCTTTTCTTGATATTTTCTTAATTTTGCAAAAGTGAAAAAAATAATTTCAATTCCTCATTTCAGCCAAAACTAAGAATTCAAAATCAATATAATTCAATTAATTAATCCACATATAGACAAAACACTAAAAGGCAAAAAGACCAAAATGCCCTTGCCCACACAAAACTAATTTAAAGGATTCTAAGGGTATTTTGGGAAATTATAAATTCTCGACCAATCCCGACATTCCCAATGTCTAATAAACTGCCCCAATATACTAAAATACTAAAATTGTAATTCTACTGAGCCATACACCGAGTTCCATGTTGCCGGGCACCGAAAATGCAAAATTATGAAATTTCACTATATGACATAAAAATACATTCTCAATTCAAAAATAACAACAGAAATAATTATTTAAATGTCTATAAATAATTTTCATAATTAAATCTTAATTAACTGCTAATTTCCAAATTAAACTAAGCGGTCTTCACAACCACCTTGATTGGAAGAACCTGGATAAAGCTCTACTTGCTTTTGGTTATGGAGATAGATTCCGTAATCTTATTTACAAGTCTATCTCATCTATTAGCTTCTCTATCCTCCTTAATAGAGGCACACTCAGATAGTTTCACCCATCTTGTGGGATCCGCCAGGGAGACCCCCTCTCACCATACTTATTCATCATTTGTAGTGAAATCCTCTTGAGATTCATCCTCGATGAGGAATCTAATGGGAATATCCATGGGTTTTTCTATAATTCCAAATGCCCCCCATTTTGCAATTGATGTATGGTAACGATACCTTTCTCTTCAGTAAAGCGGAGATGGTTGAAGTGTCCAAGGAGAAAGCTTGTTTGGATACTTATTGCTCTTGGCCAAGCCAAGTGATTAATATCATGAAATCAGCTTTGCTTTTCTCCCACAACACTTTAGAGAATGCTAGAGAAGAAATCTCAAACTTCTTAAGGTTTGGTCCTCTTTGAGAGGGAAGACTAATTTATTTGGAAAGAATCAAGAAACAAAGAATTTCCTGATAAAATGGCTTATACTTTGTTGATCAAGCGTAGGGGGGAAACTCGTGATAGTCTCTGGATTCATATTTGGAAAACCCCACTCCATGAAAGGTCAAAACTCTTCCTTTAGAAGTTGCCTCGAGATATCCTCCCTCGAAGTCAGAGATTAAACTCGATTTTGAATACAAACTAGAGATGTGACTGTGATGAAGACTCTCTAGACCATCTGTTACTTAAATGTCATATTGTGTGCAAATGTTGGTTTTCTACTCAATGGGGTATTGGATACGACACTTTAACTTTCTCTAATTTGAAAGAGTTAGTGGACTGGCTTCTGACGCCCTTCTTGGACAGGTGAATGATAATGATAAATTTCTTTTTACTCACGTGGCTGTCACTCTATGTTCTGCCCTTTGGAAGGCTCAAAACAAAGCTTTCCATGATGGGTCAATTGAATCCCCTTAAGCTATCTTTTATAGGGTTCTCACCGAGGTCCAAGACTGGAGGGAAGCCAATAGTAGTGTTTCCTCTTAACCTGCCAAAGAACCCCTGAAACCAACGTTGTTTCTAAGATGTTCCACCATGACCTTCATTGATCCAGCGGTTCGTGGATAGACTGTATTTGTTGTAGCCCTAGTTCATAATGCAAAAGGCAACCTTGTTAAAGCTAAGTCAAAAAAAGCTTCAGTTTCTTCTCCCTTGGAAGCTGAGCTTCATGGATTGATCTTAACTTTAGATCTCAGTTGCAAAACTAATTGGTTGGAGGTCTGTATTTTCACCGACTACCAAGTCTTATGCAAGTCAATTGAAGACGGAAAGTGCCCCTCCTAGAGGCTTTTTTTGATGTTTGAGCAGATGTTAGGGAGATTTAACTTTGTTAATGTTGTTGATGTTTGATGGATTCTTAAGAAGTTTAATATTTCTACTCACAATTTGGCAAAGTGGGCTGTGTCCCAAGACTTCTGCCAATCCTTTTTTGGTTTTGATGTTGCCCCATTCGTTGGGAGCCTTGAATTTTAAGTTTAGTTTGTTCCAGTTTTGAATGAAGTTTGGTTTTTTATAGAAAAAAGGAAAAAAAAAACTTTTGAAGTTATCAGTTAGTGGTGTATTTTTTTTAAGAAAATGAGAAAAATCTTTTGTCAATCAGAGAAAAAATAAGAGTAATTTACAGCATAAATATCTAAGTTTAACGCATAGTTGCAAATAAATATCTAAGTTTAATTTTTGGCGGTAATAATACTTAAGTTAAATTTATAGATTTTTGTAAGTACCTGACCGTTAAATGTCAAGTCATCATCCACCTATAATTTTCTTATTGGTATATATAAATTATTTAAAAAAAAAACAAATTAAAAATTCATAACGTCGACCAATTAAAGATTATGGTGGCAATGGCAATTTACTTAGGGGCATTATATTTACACCCCACAAAATTATATAAGCACCCCAAAATTATAATTACATATTTACCCTCTTGTGAAATGACTAAAATAGATATCTTCACATCTTTATTAGGTTATTAATTTAATTTTTAATAAGTACACCCCACTATTTTTTCTTATAAACACTATACTATTTAAATTTCTATATAATTTTTCACTCCAAAATTTTTAATGGAAAACACAGAGATTTATTTTTGTAATTCATCGAAGGAATCATTCGATACAAAACAAATTTCTGTGTATATGTATGTGTTTTCTTTTCTCATGAAAAACAACTAAATATACATTTGATGAATTTAGTGATATACAAGACTAAGAAATATTAGACCAGAAACAAAATAAAAAATATTCAGTTACTTTATTTTTTTCCTCAAAACAATTCTAAAACTGCTACTATTTTCTGATTTTTCTTAACATACCATTTAATTCTTTTCACAAATCAATGACTTTAATTTTTATTATTATTTATTTTATTAGATTTACTTGGACAATCAATGTGTAGAAGCCATTAATGACTTCTAGTTTTCTCTTTTTCTTTTTTCAATCCTAAAGTTTTGGGGTGTATTCAAGAGATACCCTTTTGGTACACAAAGCGGAGTGTAATGGGGTGTAATTATAGTTTTATGGGGTGTAAATATAATTTCCCTTTACTTAACATTTAAAAATAATATCACCCCTTATTATTGATGCTCTTAGGGGTATCTTTTGTAGGGGTGTTTATTGGATAACATCCAATGGATTTGGACCCATCCGATCGAATCCAATTATTTATTGGATATTGAATTTTGTCATCCGATCCAATCCAATTGAATTGAGTCATCCGATCCGATCACATCCAACGGATGTATTGGATTGGATCGGTTCCATCCATTGGATGCTTTAACTGGTTTTTTATTGGATTGGATTGGATCCATTCAATGGATCCAATGGATGAATCCAAACCATTATAGCCACTATTTAGGCTGATTTCATTCAAAAGAAAATAAAAATATATGAAAAAAACATAATTTAAAGCCTAATAATCCAATAATAAATAATAGTTTAATCCAAATTCAACCTAATTTTCATAATCCTATAGTAAAAATATAACAAAAATCTAACTTAATAAGCAAAAGTCTTAATAAACAAGTCTAATACATCAAATGCAAATATTATATAAAATATTATATCAATGTGTGCATGTGCAAAGTAAAACTTATTAATAATTAATATATTTTTTTAAAACAAAATAATTAAATATATAAAATTATAAATATTAAATATGATTGGATGGATATTGGATCGGTTCGGTTATCTATTGGATCGGATGTCTCATCCAACATTCAATCCGATCCAATTAGATTTTTAAAATTTGCATCCCATTCGATCCAATTATAATTGGATATCTGATTCTATTAGATCCATCCGTTGGTATTGAATTGAATGAATTTTTGCACACTCAATAATCTTTTGTTGTAAGGGTATCATTTAAGAATGGTTTTCACATTGAGAAATGGAAGCTATGGCTTGTCCCAGGCTCCCAGCCACAGCTACCATATTTTACGAGATTTGACAATGAGTTTTTGACAATCTCTCTTTTAACAAAAATGGTGAGACTAACATTTGGGAGAATCATGGCAATACCTTCTTGTTCTCCAATTCAACCTCATCACTTCGTCTCCATCTCTCGACCTCACTTTCCTTCTAAACTCCATTTTCCCATCATCTTCGCCAGAGCCTTGTCTGTTTCTGCCTCTGCCGCACAGCCTCAAACCGCAAATTGTTTCAAGAGTTTTGATGGTGATATTCAACCATACCTGCGCTGCACCATGCCTCATAAACACCTCAAAGTCGCCGTTCTGCTCAGCGGTGGTGTCGATAGCAGCGTTGCTCTTCGCCTCCTCCACGCCGCCGGACATTCCTGTACCGCCTTCTACCTTAAAATTTGGTTCCAGGTACGTTACTTTTGCCATTTTACCATGATAAATCTCTCTCTCTCTCTCTCTCTCTCTTGGGTATAAATATACTTGGGCTTGTTTTAATCTAAAAATGTAAATAATTTATCTGGGGCAACAGAATTTCGGGAAATTTCATTAGATTATGTAAATAAACCATGTTTATTGATGAGTTGTTCTGAGCTTGAATAGCCTAATGGGTGGTCTTTTGTAGGAAGATTTTGACAACTTTTGGTCGGAATGCCCATGGGAAGAGGATTTGAAGTATGCAAAAGCTGTTTGTAATCGGGTTTGTTTCTTTAATCTGTAACTTTATGTATGAATCATTGGGACCTTGGTTTTGTTGCTTTTTTACTTACGAGCCATGCAGAACATATAAATTATTATGGAAACTGGCATTTTCTTTTTCAGATTGAAGTGCCACTAGAAGTTGTGCATCTGACTGATGAATATTGGAAGAATGTGGTACGACCAACTCACCAATCTTTTTATACTTAAGTTTTATAGCTTCTTCATCCTCTCTATCTGCATACAATATATTTATGTATGTTTATATATGAATATAATACATAATAAACATATATATATATATAGATATTATAGAATCATATGATCTTATCCATGCATGTAATGTCTCTCCTTCTTGTCTTTTGAAAGAACAATATTTTGTTTCAACACTTCATCCTTTATGGACTTCTTCCTACATAAAATATTACTGTATAACACGAAGGTTGGTGTTCCATTTTGGGTATTAGTTCATAATAATCTTAACTTAAACTATAAAAGTTTCCTTGCCTTGAAAATTAATTACAAATTTTGTCATTTTTATGCTCTAGGTCTCCTACATTATTGACGAGTATCGTTGTGGCCGTACCCCTAATCCAGATGTTCTATGCAATACAAGAATAAAGTTTGGTACGCGTTAAATAGAGGTTTAAGATGTTATATTGTTTATGACTCAAAACATTGTTTGAACCTAAGTTATTCTCAGGTGCATTCATGGATGCCATCAAAAGTATGGACTTTGATTATGTTGCTTCTGGACATTATGCGAATGTTGTCCACTCATGTACAAATCAAGTGGATGATGATTCTATTTTAGAGCTATCACAGGATATGGTACTTATGAATAACATAATTGCTGAATTCTAACTTCTGTGTATCTGTTCCTTGCTTATGGCAGTCACCTTTTGTTATGCTAGATGCATTTATGGAATCTCTTCTTGCTCATGGTTAAAGAAGGAATCTGTTTCAATTTTCAGAATTTACATTTTGTGATGATAATTTTGACATATTTCTAGTTATTTTGATTTGTTTTAGGTACACACCACATTTTCTTAAAAAAAAAGATCACTAACTCTTGATGTCCTTAACTTCTAAACTTTAGGTGAAAGATCAGACATACTTCCTTTCACATCTTTCTCAGGTGCAGCTTAAGCGACTAATTTTCCCACTTGGTTGTATCTCAAAGGTTAGGAGCTAGTTTTATATGTATGGCATTGCTATCAAATTCAAATTAGCAACATCTCTTGATTTTCTTGCATTTTAATAAAAGGGTATCATTAGCTGTATATGCAAGAAAAAATATAATGTTCAATTGAGATTCAACTTTCAAGAAAGTACACTTGCTCTGTGCCAACTTCTGTGCTTTTAATTTTCATTGTGGGAGTCCTGCATTGATCTTTAACTTCCTTTTCTGTTTCCTCCATGTAAATTTCATTTACAGGAAGAAGTTCGGAAGCTTGCCACACAATTTGATCTGCCTAATAAAGACAGAAAAGATTCACAAGGAATATGCTTTCTTGGAAAGGTATGGTGTGCAATTCTGGTTTAGATGATGGCAAAGACTGGAAATTATATTTTAGAATGATATTTTACTCACTTGGTCTCTCTCGTGTGCCAAGCTAAATTTTTTGGGTGAACATCAATCAGGGTGTTTACGGATTGGTTTGGTCCGGATTTTCATCCAAACCAGACCAATTAAATGATCAAACCAAACCAAACCAATCCACTAAAAAACGAATTGGTTTGGTTCAAAACCATAGTTTGTATTTCGTAGTTGATCTAAAACTTTTTTACAATAATTGTTCATTTTTTTGGTAATTTTTTTTACTTTTAATAAGTTTGTAATACATAAATAACAATAAAAAATTATTATCATAACAATATTAATTCAATATCAATAGCCTACCTAAATTTGTTCCCAAATATCAACATTTCATCCAAAAAAAAATATAAATTAAGTATATACAAAATAATTATACTACTACCGAGATTTCTAAAACTGTGACTGAACCAGAGATTTCAAATGGTCCGAATTGATCGAGTCATTCACACCGGATTCGTTTGGTTTGGTCTGGATTGGTTGGGGTTTGGAACCACAAATTGCGTATTATATAAACATCCCTACATCAATGGGGGTTGATGCAATGTTAACTTTTTCTCTCTTTTCTATTTTTTTAGATAAAGTTTAGTGAATTTGTCGCCAGACACATAGGGGAGGAGGAAGGTGTCATATTAGAAGCTGAAACAGGTGATTTTCTTGGAAAGCATCGGGGTTTCTGGTTTTATACAATTGGTCAACGTCAAGGTTTACGCCTACCAGGTGGACCCTGGTATGTTTCTTAGTTTCAATAATCGGATCACTCTTTAGTTTATCCAATGTAGCGGTAGCCATTGTTTTGTAGCGAGATACTGATAGATTTATAAATTTCAATGAAACAGTCACAATTAGGGAAATATGGAAGGAATAATCTGTGGTATTGATTTAACCAATAATTCGAGAGCTTGGTTCTCTCCCAAAGGATTATAATCCACTATTTTCTCCACACCCTAAAAAGACTCTACTATTCTATTTATTCTTACAGTAGACCTTACCATACTAGCTGCACCCTAGGTACACAAACACTCAGCCCATATAACTAACTCTGCTGCAACATTCCCCTCACCTGAATCTCTGTTGCTGACTTGGCCCTTTTCTCTGCTCCTCCTTGTGCACACATACGTGAGGGGTGGCTTATGAGATACCTCTGTAGACTATGAGATTTTGTCATGCGAGTTGAAGAGGCCATATATATATATATATATATATATATATATATATACATAGGCAGGCTATTAATATACACATTATGTATTATATTTGATTACATAAAAATCACATGTTTTATTTGAATTTAAAATTTAAAAAATTTAGAATTTTTATTCTTTCTGCCAAATTATCCATCTTTTTTCCTTGTGCAGGTATGTTGTTGAGAAGGATGTTAAAAACAACGTAGTTTTTGCATCAAGAAACTACTTTTCATTTGATAAAAGAAGGCGCATTTTTCGAGTTGGCTCCTTAAGATGGCTGAGCAGGCTTGGCACAGATCAAACCTGTCGTCTGCAGTGCAAGGTAGAGAAACCAATTTCTGGTGCATCTCATTGTCCTTTATTCAACTAGTTTCAACATGGCAAGATTTAATTGAAGACTAATCTCTCTCATACACATACAATGCAAGTGATAAAAATATACTTGTTTGTACAAATGTTTCAGGTCAGGCATGGCCCTGGATTTTACAATTGTAGCTTGACCATGGAATCAGGTGAAGGTTGTGATGAAGATGTTGCAGTTGTACAATTATCTGAAGATGATCAAGGCTTGGCAGCTGGACAGTTTGCTGCCTTCTACCAAGGAAAGACCTGCTTGGGTTCCGGTGTAATTTTGGAGTCTTGGGATGACAAGGGATTTCCTGTATGTGCCAAAGCTCTCGAAATTGCAAGAATAGAAGATAAGTCTCTTCTCGGAAAACCCGTAAAGATAAAAGTCAAACCTCCCTTGGAGCTTGATCAGGAAGTTGGTAGTACAGAGCTTAACAAGGAACATAAAAGTTCTCAAATCGCTGCAGCCAAACGTGGCAGGCTGGCATTATTCCCGCCTATCAAGTGGCTGCAACAATTTAGAGATAACTGGTTTAGGATATTCTAATTTGTGCCAAGGAGAGCATAAGTATAAAATAGATTTATATAGCTAGGACAACCCTAGGAATGATATTTAGTAATGTACTTTTGTTCTTCAAAGAGGTCCTCAATTGATGTATAATTAAGTCATTTTGTAAGTGTACTATTACTTCATTTAGTTATTGCTTAAAAAATTTCTCACATCATTTTGTTATCAATACAATACGTTGAGTTTGAATTGTAATCACTTCATGTTTAATTATTTTCTTAAAGTTTCAATCTTTTTTAACTGGAAGATGACTTATCTCCCCCAAGATTATTCAAATGCATGCAAAACAAACAGTATACCTTATTTCGTTCACTTTACATAAAAATTGTGTAGGTTGAAAAACAGCTCTTAAAAGGTATACCTTATTTCATTCACACTTTACGTAAACAAAACATATCCCCTTGAATCTCTAATTGAATTGTCTAGAGAATTAACATCTTTAAATTTGATTTTCCACTAATGTAATATATACTTCCATCATAAATTGGAGACCAGCTTGATCGTAACCAAACAGAACCCATACATTGAATCAAGTCCATCCACCCTCATCTTTCTTTAGTCAATTCCCGAAAACTTGTCAAGCTTATCATACTCTTCCATCTCAATCCACTTATTCCAGCCACTTTCCATCTCCGCAGCTTCTTTGCTCACCAATACACAGATTCTACAATGGTTTTGTATGTTCGAAAAAAGGCTGAAATAGTTTTCTCCTTCAACGCTTCACGTACGATTACGGTAGTGTTTTGTGTCGGCAGTATAGTAGTCAGTTTACAGATTGCTATAAGTGGGTTTGAAATAGGTAAAGGCCAAGGAACTTATCGAGTTACTAAAACCCCATTTTCTGTTTATTTAAAATTTCCTTCTCCTATATGGCTGTAGCCAAGTATCTTCACAACCCCGGCAGTAACCATTTCATTTCTCAGTCGCTCAACATCATCCCATCTTTCGGCTTCAGCATAAATGTTCGATAGCAAAACATAATCTGCATCCTTAAGAAGCTCCAACTCGGCAAGCTGCTGGAAGCATTTCTCAGCCATGTCCATGTTTCTGTGTACAGTACAAGCACCAAGCAAAGTTCTCCATATTACCGAGCTTGTTTCGCCAGATCTGGTTTTGATCATTTCATAAGCTTCATACAGAAATCCCCATCGGCTTAAAAGATCAATCATACAACCGTAATGCTTGATATCAGGCTTGATATTATACTGTTGGATCATACGGTCAAAATACTGGCGTCCTTCTTCCACCAAACCCTTGTGCCGGCAAGCAATCAAAACACCGATGAATGTAACTCGATTAGGCCTAACTTCATCAAGTCTATTTTCCATTTCAGCAAAGAGTTCCAAAGCTTCCTCAGAACCACCATGTACAGCTAAACCAACAATCATAGCATTCCAGCAACTTACAGGTTTCATTTTTAGCTCATCGAATACTTCCCGAGCTGAATTCAACTTCCCGCATTTAGCGTACATATCAACCAGAGCATTACCAAGGTATCCTTCAACCTTGTAGCACTTTTTTACCAATGATACATGAATTTCTGTACCGATATCCAATGCCCCTGTTTTGGCACAAGCACCCAAAATTGATATAAGTGTTACTTCTGTAGCTTCCACTTTAGAATCTTGCATTTCACGGAAGAGATTTAACGCCCCATCGTAGTTTTTGGCCTGAACATAAGCAGCTATGATGGAGTTCCAAGAAACAGCATCCCTTTCAGGCATCTCTTGAAACAACTCCTTTGCAGCCTCAATCTTCCCCAACCTAACAGTCCTTGATAACAAAGTGTTCCAAGAAACAACATTCTTTTGAGGCATTAAAGCAAACAGGTGATCCGCCGATTCGAAATCATCGAGTTGATCATAAGCCGATATCATGATGTTCCAAGAAGCAACACTTCTGTCAGACATTTCATCAAACACCTGCCGTGCAACACCAACACGACCACATTGCGAGTAAGCAAAAACCAACGAATTCAAAATATTTAAATAGCGATCAAACCCCAATTTCAAAATCCGACAGTGAATTTCAGCTCCCTTAGCTAACTCAAACCTACAATCTTCTTGAAACCGTTTCATTGCTCTCGCGCAAGCCCTGAGAGCAAAATTGAAGGTGAAATTGTCCGACCCAAGATTTAACTCTTGCATACGATTATAAATGCATAAAGCTCTTATTGGGAAAACACTTCTGGAGTAAGCTCTAATCATAGTATTACACAGCAACGTATCATCCATAGTCGTTTCTTCGAAAAGGGATTGAGCATGAGAGACACAGCCCCATGACGACACGGAAGTCAGGGAGATGAGCTTGGCAACCAATGGAGGGTAATTCACTAGACCTGCTTTGGCGATGAAAGCTTGCACCTGTTCAACATCTTTCATGGAAGAAATTCGGTGAAGAAGTAGAACAAGCTTGATTTCTAAGGCTCTATGCTTCTCCATTCTGATCAGAAAGATGAGAGCTTCGTCACCTTTTTCTTCTTCTTAAAACCCATCTTCGCATTATCTTCACCAGAGAGCCCTTTGGTTCCGTGTGCATATCTTTTTCTTCTTCTTTAGGCTTCTACAATGGGATACTATAATCCTATATGTGGCAGTTATAGTTTCACACTAAAGAGATAGTGGCACAACTACACTAAATTTTTTTTTCTAAATTTTTAATATTGAAATAATGTGTTTATAATTAAATTTTTATATTTATAAATATTATGATGTTATATTTATATTTTTTTTTAATATTATATTTATATAAATTTAAATTTTTATATTTATATAAATATTATGATGTTATATTTATATTTTTTTTAATATTATATTTATATAAATTGATTTAGAAACGGTGGTAGAGGAAAACCCTTGGACGTTTAATAGAGTTCAGTATGTTTTTCAGAAGTTAAGAAGGGGAGATGATTCGAAAAGGGTAGTGTTAAACAATCTCGGCATCTGGGTGCAAATCCACGGCCTCCAATCGGGGTTTAAATTTGCGAGTGTTGTGGAGAAGTTGGGTAATTTTATTGGTACGTATGTTAAGGCTCACTCTAAGAATTTTCAGAATGTGTGGATAGATTATATACGTGTTCGGGTTACGTTGGACATCACTGCTCCTTTGAAAAAGACGTAGGAAGCTCCGGCGGACTGCAATGGAGGACGGTTTCTTGGCAGAATTCAAATATGAATATATCCCCACGTTTTGTTTTATCTGTGGTATCATAGGCCACTTTGAGAAATTTTGTCATAAGCTTTTTGATACACCAGTCGAGATGATCATAAAGCCTTATGGTGCTTGGATGAGGGCTCAGCCACGACGGAGGAACAACTTGGTGGGCTCTCAGTGGTTGTGTGATGGGAATGAGACATACGAGATGTTTGCCGGCCGGTTCAAGGGTGGCGCGGTGACTGCTCCGGTGATGTTACAACAGCAGTCGAGAAGTGAGCAGGTTGTTGGAGGATTTTGTGGTAATTCGGTCCTGAATACGGGGGGAAATATTTTCAATTTAATTCTCCTAAGGTCATGGAGAAAAATATGGGATATCATGTTGGTGTTGACCATAGTGGGAATGAGATAAATGCTAATGACACTGATATTGATGATCCGAATGATGACGTCATATTGTTGGATTCTAAAATAGGCGCACAAGGGATGGTGTGCAATCAGGTCAACGAGTTATGGGCCAACAGTCTATTGGGTCGTGTATTGATCCAGTCGAGAAGGATAATAGTAGTATGGATGTGACTGTGGCTGAAGTTAATCAAGAATCGGGCTCCATGAACGGGCCTTTGGTGGGTGCTGGGATCCAGGCCCACCGCCCATTATGAGTATCATTAGCTGGAATTGTCGTGGGCTTGAGAACCCATGGGTTTATCAATTCCTGGTGGATCTTATTATCCAAAAGAAACCCAATCTTCTGTTTTTGTGTGAAACTCTCTGTCGTAAGGACAAGTTGGAAAGATTACGGGTTGCGATGGGGTTTGATGGTTTGTATTCTGTTGATGCGAGAGGACATCTTGGTGGGGTGGCCATGCTTTGGCCTTATAATGAAGATGTGCAGCTGCTTAGCTATTCTTTTCATCACATTGATGTTCAGATCTCAGACGTAGCTTCTTCTCCTTGGCGTTTAGCGGGTCTTTATGGAGAACCTAATAGAGTTGTTCAGTATAAAACATGGGATTTAATGAGATCGTTAAAGTCAGAATCTTCTCTTCCTTAGTGTATCATTGGAGATTTAAACAATACTACTAGCCATGCAGATAAAAGAGGAGGAAATATATATCCACAGATGTTGGTGGTGTTGGGTTTTGTGCCCTAAATAAAACTAATTTCAATATAATCAGATTTACTAATTAATAAAGATCAGAAATAACATTTTATGTTGCATGGTTCACATGATTTATTTCATGATTATAAATTCTATTAAGTCCAGAACATATGTATTTGTTAATGATTATAGTGTTGTCAGCACAGTGGAATATAATCTTGATTATATGTTCAAAAGTTTCATTCCCTGATTTGTCAGTTCACTGAATTTAGACTGACATGATAATCAGCGATAGGTATGCTTACACCTTGGATAAGTGTTATGTCCTTTCCAAGGCATTGGCAAAGTTTACCAGTATCGGATGTATGGAGTATATATTGGAAGGGACCGATATTGAACTTTGATTAGATATGTTAAATTTATTGTAATATCTATTCAATTCAATATCACCTAGTTGATCCTAGATCAAATGATCTTAATCCTGATATGATTAGGTTCGATCTCAAGAGTATTATACATGTTCTTTGATTTGTTAGTTAAGCCTACTTTTGGGTCAGGGTGATACGTATATTTTGGGAACATGATAGTATAATTGAGTGGGAGCGCTAACATAGATATGGAATTTATAACTTCTATAGGTATTTAGAAGTGAAACGATGATTTCCTTCGAGCTTGGCTAAACAGAGATAAATGGTTGAGTACTCATTTCACTTCGCTGAAATATCATTTATACGGAGCTAAGTGTTTTAAGGATAAAATACATGAAAGGGTGTAACGGTAATTTTATCCCTATACAATGTAGATCATCTATTAGAGGAACATTGATCAAATTAAGATTATAACAATGGATAATTAATAGCGTATCTATATCGTGGAACATATAGAGCGTTCTATATGACTGAGAGTGCAATTCTAAGTTCTATGTGTGGATTCAACAAGGAATTAATAAGTCTGTGGATTTACTTGGTAAATTCTTGATCTGCTTATTGGAAGCTCGGTTATATAGGCCCATGGTCCCCATACAAGTTGAGACCATACTGCTTGTAAGACTCAGTTAATTGATTTTGATTAATCAATTATAATTCTAAAGTTAGACTATGTCTAGTTTATGAATTTTCACTAAGCAAGGGTAAAATTGTGAAGAAAAGAGATTCTAGGTTTTATTTATTAATTAAGAGACTTTATATGTCTAATTAATAAATAGATTAAATGAAAATATTCTTTTAATAATTAATTTTTAGTTATTAAATAATTGGAATTGGCATTTAAGTAGTTAAATTGGAAAATTGGCGTTTTTGAGAAAATGGGATGGAAAAATGACAAAATGGCAAAATTGCAAAGTGGGGCCCAATCCACATCCTATGGTCGGCCACACTAAGCAATTACCATTTATTTTTCTATTATTTTAATGCCAAATAAATCTAACATAAACCTAGGTGGTTACCTATAAATAGATAGTGATGGCTCACACTTAAAGTTGATGAGATTGATTGTCTTCAGAAAGTTGAGCCTTCTACCTATAGCCGCCACTATCCCTTCTCTTTTCTTCTTCAATAATTTCGAACCTTGAGTGAATGAGTGAGTGCCCACACACATCAAGTGGTATCTCAATCATAGTGTGGAAGATTGTTAAGAATCCAATCAACAAGAAGAAGAATCAGCATCAAGGAAGGAGAGAAAGAGATCCAGGTTTAGATCTTGGTGATGCTCTGCTATAGAAAGGAATCAAGGGCTAGAGATCTGAACGGAAGGAGTCATTATATTCCGCTGCACCCAATGTAAGGTTTCCTTAAACCCTTATGTGTTTATTTCATTGTTTTAGAATTCATATTAGGATGTTAATGAAACATACATGGTAGTAAATCTAGATCCTGGTAAAATATTTCCAACAACTGGCCTCAGAGCCATGGTAATGATTTACTTTCATGTAATATGGATTAAAATGATGATATGTGTTGATTTGGATGGCTTCATGTTGGTTTATGTGCTTATGTGATGAATGTATGTGTTGTACGAAATTTTTCCATTAAAAATATTTTTTCTGTTTTTGAAAATATTTTATTTGGATTCCTTGTGAAAAATTAAGCAATTTTCTTTTTTATGGAACTCAATTTCGATAAAAATTGAAAAAGATATGATTTTTTGAAGTTTCGGGTTTAAATTGGTGCATCGCATGCACCAGGCTTCGGACAAGAAGCCTATACGCGCGCATGTCTGGGTGCATCTTGTCTGAAGACACGGGATGCACGCTAGCTTCAGACAGGGGACACACGCATCAGGAGGCTACAGATGCCGTGCCCAGACCCAGCAATTCTCGAGAAATCTCGGCGTCCCCCTGTCATCCGCGCGCGTGAGGCATAATTTGCAGCCTCTTGAGGCTGCACTTGAAGCCTAGCTGCCAGCCGCACCACAAATTGTGATTTTTGTGGGATTTTTCCCAAAAAAAAATCCGTTTTTTCAATTTTCAAACCCCAAAATTAAAATAAAATATATTTGAACTTAAATATCATATTTTAAATTAATAATATTTATTTTTCAATAGATTATTATTAATTTTGATATTTTGAGGTTTAAATTTAAAAATTGATTATTTTAATTTTTAAATTATGGTCAGATTTAAAAATTTGTTAATTTCTTTAATACTTATATATTATTTAATTATAAGATTAGATATTTTGATATTTAACATATTTTAAATTAAAAGATAATTTTATCTTTTTTATTTGAAATATTATATTAAAATTATCTTATATGACAAATTAAATAATTAATAAATTTGAAATTAACCTAGATATTTTTATAGATATTCTAACCATAATGTTTTTGTTGACCGAGATTTTCGGCAACTATTAAAATATGATTATAGTAGTGAGCTGTAAGAAAGCGAGATGAGGATTTTTACGTGGTTGGGGCGTTAATGAGCCTTAGTCCACGAGTCTTTGTTATTAATGGATGTATTTAATACAGATTCCACACTTGAGAGAATGTTCTTCTCATAAATACAGAGAATGTTCTTGGTGAGTATTTTCTCTTCTTGCTCTTATGCAACCCAAGATTCTCGACCCCATTAAATGAGCTTTGAGGGGGTATTTATAGTGTTTTGGTGGGGTGATCCCTAGGATTGTTCTTACAAATGTATCTGTAAGTATCCATAAAGTTGGGTATTCCCAATGAATATACCATGGGTGATGCATGGTCAAATCCCTAGGCGCTGTAGGGTTTTTATGAGGAATGTCCTTTTTGCCTTGTGATTGACGTGACTCTTCGCAGAGTAGCCGTCGCTAGACTTAAATGATCATTACTGTAGCACCGCTTTCTTTGTTTGGGGGTTGTGCCGTCGGACTTTATTGCGTGTTACAGTCCCAACACGCTTCCTCCCATGCGGCATTAAATGCGACTTGATTACTCAGGAGAGGCCTGACACATCCCGGAGAGGCTTCATGCTATGCGAGCTTCCGGGAGTACCTTGTACTCCGGGTGCCTCCTCCGGGACCCATACCCAGGGTGCTTCCTTGTGGCGCACAAAGACTTATCAAATATTTACAAGTTATCTGATCCACGTGTCCCTTTTCGACTGGTCCACGTATTTTGGGCGAATTCAGGGGCAACATTTACCCCCCAAGCCTTGTTTACTTGGAAAAATAAACCAAGGCTTGCTCAAGTGCCTCCGGTTGACTCCTCGTTTCCCTGGCTCAAGCCCAGAGCGCGTGAGGGCACATTTAATGATGACATTTAATGCAGCGATTCGCTTTTTGCAGGGATGTCTCCGGCCGCCTCCTCGGTTTCTTGACACGAGCTTGGGGCGCGTGAGGGTGTGTCTAATGATGGCATTAAATGCTGCGATTCGCTTTTTGCAGAGGTCGATTCGTCTCACGCCCTTTGATTGATGCGGCGCATTAATGGTGTCAGACGGATACTCAAACGTTTCCACCGCCTTTATGGCAGCTTGATCTGATCCGTTGATTTTCGGGAATTCGAATCGTGCATCTCCCCCACCGTACGATTGGTAGGTGGTGACGCCTGTTCCTCATGCACTTTTGCCTATAAAAGCCACCATCTTTCCTTCATTTTGGTTACTTTCCATTCCTTGCCATTTTTGTTCGAATTTCCCAGAGAGAAAATTCTTCAAAACAGCACGAACTGTCTTAGCACTTAGACATTTCTTCCACTTTTCCAGTGTTTGCTTTCACCAGTTCTTCTCAACTTTTACTCGACCACATTCAGGACCCCCAGTTCAACGACTTACTGTAAGTTTCTTGCATCCTTGTATAATAACATGCTTTTACTTGCTTCGTTCGTTTTTTTGGGTTCGTACTTTGAGATTTCTGGGTGTGCGAGTGTTTAAGTTCTTCAAGTGTTCTGTTTTATGTCTACTGCTTTAGTCGTAGGATCGCCATTATCATGTCTCTGTTATAATGTGTATTTTTGTTGAAGAGAGCCATGTGTTCTTCGTTCAACAGTTGCTTAGGGCATAGAATGGTTTTTTTTTTCTTTTTTCTTTTTATTCTGTAAAACCACTTTCTGCGATTTCACTGCACCCGACACTTGTTCAGGGGATCTTTCTAGGGTTTCCCATGTGACACGTGTCCGGAGGGGGCCTCTTTCCAGCGGTTAGGGGACCCCCACTCCCTTTTTCTTGACTTAGGGTTTGGTATGTGACCTAACTGCTGGAATTTCCTTTTTCCCTTTTTGTTTTACACAGAACACAAAATGTCTGCTTCTGGTTCGAAATCTTCGAAGAAGAGTGGGAAAAGCATGGCCACGTTGGAGGAGGTTTCCCTGGGGCCTGTTGCCCAGGAAGGGTACAAATCCCGAGCGACCGGGTGGGAAGCGGCTGAGCTTCGATCCACCCTAACTTGTCCTCACCAGCTGGAGAATATTATAGAAGTCGCTGGGATCAAACCCTCCACTTCAGGGACCTATCACCGGCCTCCTCGCGACTCGGAGACGCCTAATCACAACTATGACGGCTTCGGGGCTTGGAGTCAGACTCATTTGATGGCCGGTGCCATGCTCCCGCTTCAAGATTATTTTGTTAATTTCCTTGTATTTGTCGGCCTTGCGCCATACCAACTCATTCCTCAAGCTTACCGCCTGCTTTCAGGCTTATTTATTTTTTATACCGCCCGCAGATGGGGATCTCCCAGCCCGGTGGAAATTTTATATTTTTATGAACTTGTATCCGTCCCCAAGAAAGGGGACAAACTTAAGGACGGTTTTTATGGGTTCCGGATCCATCCTGCTAACGAGGGGGTGGTTCCGTATAATAGGCAGACTCACGTTAAGGAGTATCGCCATCGCTTTTTCTTCTCCTCCGGGTTAAGGGCCGTGGACCACCCGGAGCTCCTCACGGAGTGGGTGCGGATCCCACCGTACCAACGGACGCCCCCTACTCAGACTTTCCTCCGAAGGGCCTAAGCCTTTGCTTCCTACGACCGCGCCGATCTCGATATTGGGGGCTTAGTCACCACGGAGAATTGTAGGAAGGCCAAACTTATCCTTCCTCACCAATCCGTGGAGGACTCCAACCTCTCGCGGGTCATTTTTCCCAATGTGAGGGCGCTGGTTGCGGAGAAGGCCTTCCGGGATGAGCTCATTGCCACGGCAGAGAAAAAATATCAAGATTATCTCTACCGGAAGGCCCAGGAGAAAGCATACTCTCAGGCCCAGGCTGCCTCTGGGAGAGGACTTCGCGTGGGGAGTCCGGTGGTGCGAAGGAGTCAAGCAATTGCCGGGAAGTCCGAGGCTAAATTTTTTGACAAGATTCTTCAAGAAGAGATTGGGGATCGTCCTGCCAGGAGGCCCCTTCATATTGAAGATTCTTCCGAGAGGCAAACTTCCCGGCCACAGCCTTCAGTCCCCGAACCAAACTCGGGGGCTCCTGGTGCTAGCACCTCCGGTGCCGGTGGTAAGTCTTTCTTGATAATTCGTTATGTTCCTTCCGTTGATGAATACACCAGTCGTAGGCCCGTAGGGTTCGACGAGCGTCTTCGTAGATTTAGGATGACATCGACCCGATGGGGGGATCATTTGAAGGAATTTTATTTTTCGAACTTAGGAGATTACCTAGGTCGGTTCCGGATGGGCTCCGGCCCTCCGGAACCTATTCCCTTAGGTCCTTCAGCTTACATAACGTCCGGTGGTTCGGCCCTCGGACAGTTATCTCGGAGATGACGCTGCCAGCATTAAAGTTCAGGACTTTGCTAGGGCCGAATTAGGAAGTTCGGGTAGGAGTAGCTTATTTGTTGTATCTTGTATAAGTGGTTCCTCACGGACTTCTAACACTTGCTTATTTTGTGAATCAGGTATCTCCATGGATGCCATTCTGGACCAGCTTGCCGGAGTTCATACTCCCGTGGCTCCTCCGGTCTTTACCTCTTCTCCCCCGGCCCCTTCCTTGAAGGTTTCTTCCAACGCTCCCCCCGACACTATTGACTTAGTGGATGACGAGGAGGTGCTTCCGGGAGAAGGCCAAGGGAAGGGATGGGACTTCTCGGAGGAAGCCGCTGAGGGTGCGGGAGAGCCCCGAGCCCTTCCGAAGGAAGTTGAGGAGGGCGAAGAGGAGCCTGAGGTGGCTCTGATTCGTAAGCGCAAGGGCAAGATGATTGCCCAGGATGAGCCCAAGAAGCCTCGGAGGGCCGACACTCCTGCTCATGGTCTGGACGGCGGGGTCTCCCCCATGGAGGAAAATCCTGCTCCTCCCAACATCGTGCTTACCCCGATTCCGGGGGACGAGGTGAGGCAGGAGCTTCGAATATCCAAGCATAACTATGCTATGGATGAGTACTCCCGGGGGTACGCCGAAGTGGAAGCCCTTAGGAGGATTCTGCGGGCGGAGGTTGAGGCGAGCATCAACCACCCGGATTACCAGGATCAGTGGGACCTTAATCTGGACCCCTTATCGGACTGGTTCCGTCGTTTCCTAGGGCCCACCTTGGCTCCTTTTGCCGCGGAGATGACCGGCGAGTTCGCTTCTCAGCTCACCCGTTGCGCGCCTAAGCGGTTTGCCACTTGCGCTTCCCTGAACTCCATCTTCCAGGTCCAGGACCTCAGCCATTCTCTTACGGTGGTAAGTACTTTGCAATTTTTGCTTTTCCTTTTATTGTTTATGTTTTATTTTTTCCTTTGAGAAACTTCTCCTTCTTATCCTTGCATTATGGTTCAGCTTGCTGCTGAGGCTGGCCGCCTCTCCAAGAACATCATAAATCATGGCTTCGTTCTGTCCGACTTTGGGGATATGAACGATGTCAGGAAGGTCCTTCAGGACCTCACTGCGGAGAGACAGATCTACCAGGAGGCTGCCGAGCGCCAGGAGGCGGCTGCCAAGGCCAAGGAAGAGGAGGCCAAACGGAGGGAGGCTCAGGCGGAGGCCATGATCCGGGACGAGGCCCAGCGGAGGGACGGGATGGAGGCCGAGCACCAGGAGGAACTAAGGGCTCAAACCGAGGCTGCTGACAAGGCCAGGCGAGACCTCCGGGAGGCCAGGGAGGCTTTGGATGAAATGGTCGCCAAGGTGAGATCTTTAGAGGAAACTCACCAGGCGAACATTGAGTCCAAGGCCGCTCTAGCTGCGGAGTTGAAGGAGCTTAGGGATTACAAAGAACAATCCATCAGGAAGGCCAAGAGGGCCGAGCTCCTCTCTCCCGTGTCCTGCGCCCGGTGTCCGAAGCGCTTCGACGATGGTGTCTACATGGCTTGGTCCACCAATGATCAAAATATCAAGCTTACTTTTTATCCCAAACCCGAGGAAATGATTGCCAAATTTCGGGAAAAGAAGAAAAAGCTTGATGCGCTGCTAGAGGCACGTATTGGACCTCGCCTTCCTCCGCGGGCTGACTGAGCTGCCGTACCACTGACCAAGATTCCACCCGTTTCTTTTATAACTCTTTTTTTTTTGTACATATTTGCTGCTGCCTTAGAACAATATATATATAGGTAGCAGCTTTTATTTGAAGGGGAGACAATTATATTTTTAAGGCCTGTCCCCGGGCCATTTATATGTATATGACCTGCCCTTTGGGCTAGGATATTTTTTATGCGATCTTTTTTGTCACACTTATGTTTTTTAACCTGTCCTTTGGATCAGGATTTTTATACTTATGCTTTTTATTTTTGTGCATACTTTCTGACCTGCCCTTTGGGTCAGGATATTTTACTTAGTTTGCTTTTCTGTTCGTCCGTGCGGTATACCCTAGTACCCCCCTGAGTGGCATAGAAACTTCATTTTTAAGGCACTCAATTTTATTTAATATAGAGGAGGTATACATTTGGACGGTACAAACCCTTTGAACAAACTTTAAGTTTTATTTCGCTACTGGTAATATTTCCTGAGGTGATCGGCGTTCCAGGCTCTTGGGACGGTGGTTCCGTCCATTCTTTTCAGTTTATAAGTGCCGGAACCGATCTCGTCCTCGATCTCATATGGTCCTTCCCAATTTGGTCCAAGTACCCCCACTCCGGGTTCTTGGGTGGCTGGGAAAACCCTTCTTAGGACCATATCCCCAATAGCGAATTTCGTTTTTAACCTTGGAGTTAAAATACTTGGTCACCTTCTTTTGATAAGCAGCCATCCGTATTTGAGACTCATCCCGGAGTTCCTCGACTTGATCCAAAGCTTCTTGGAGCAGTGCCTGATTAGTGGCAGGATCGTAAGTCGTCCTCCTGTGGGATGGGAATAATGTTTCTACCGGGACCATTGCTTCACAACCGTACGCCATCGAGAAGGGCGAGTGGCCGGTTGTGGTTCTGGGGGTCGTCCGGTAGGTCCATAATACCCTTGGCAATTCTTCAGGCCAGTTATTTTTACAGGCCAGCAGCTTCTTTTTCAAGGTGACCTTTAGGATTTTGTTGACCGCTTCCGCCTGACCGTTTGTTTGAGGCCTGGCTACCGCGGAGAAGCTTTTCACTACTCCGTGTTGGTTGCAGAAGTCGGTAAATTCCTCGCAATCAAATTGCTTTCCATTGTCTGAGACTATTTTGTGAGGCAAGCCGTATCGACACACTATGTTTTTGATAACAAAGTCCAACGCCTTCTTAGCAGTTATTGTCTTCATAGGCTCAGCCTCTGTCCATTTGGTGAAGTAGTCTACTGCTACTATTGCATACTTTACCCCTCCTTTCCCCGTAGGTAGAGACCCGATGAGATCTATTCCCCAGACCGCGAAGGGCCAGGGGCTGGTCATCAGGGTGATCTCGTTTGGAGGAGCTCTCGGTATGTTTGCGTACCTTTGGCACGAGTCACACTTTTGGACATAGTCTATACAATCTTTTTTCATTGTTGGCCAGAAGTACCCCTGCCTCAATATTTTCTTTGAGAGGTTGGGTCCTCCCGTATGATCTCCACAGAACCCTTCATGGACCTCTAGCATGATTTGTCTAGCTTCAGGGTCCGATACACACCTTAAATAAGGCATGCTGAGTCCTCTCCGGTAGAGAATTTGGTCCATCATTACATAACGATGAGCACGATGCGAATCTTTCGAGACAGTGCCCTCTCTTGGGGCAACTCACCTGTGGTTATGTATTTTATGATGGGGACCATCCAGCTGGGTTCTTGCCCAACCGTTAGTGTGGTCTCTTTTATTTTGATGCTTGGCTCTGCCAAGCGTTCCACTGGTACTACCCCCAGCTCTTCGATTTCGCTGTCCGAGGCTAACTTAGCCAGACAGTCCGCGTGAGCGTTCTTTTCTCGGAGGATTCTTTCTATTTTATAGTCCGTGAATTCGTGGAGCAGTTCTCGGACTATTGTTACGTACGCGGCCGTCCTCTCGCCGCTCGTTTGGTATTCTCCGGATACCTGGTTTACGACCAGTTGAGAGTCGCTGTAGACTTCCACTCTTTTGGCTCCTACAGTTTTCGCCAATTTCAGTCCTGCTATCAAAGCTTCGTATTCGGCTTCATTGTTTGAAGCTGTGAAGTTAAATCGGGGTGCTGCCTGGAGCCGCAGTCCAGTTTGTGATATCATAGCCACTCCGGCTCCCGAACCGTTCTCATTAGAAGCTCCGTCTACAAACACCCTCCAGGTGGGGATTGGTGGTACCGGTGTATTGGCTGTTGCCTCGGCTTCATTGCATTCGGTAATGAAGTCTGCCAAGGCTTGGCCTTTTATGGAAATCCGGGGTACGTAGTGTAAGTCGAATTGACTTAGCTCCATTGCCCACTTGAGGAGTCTTCCGGATGCTTCAGGCTTCTAGAGAACTTGCCGGAGCGGGTGATTGGTCAAGATTTTGATCGGATGGGCTTGGAAGTATGGCCTCAGCTTCCTTGATGCCATCAGGAGGCAGAATACTAATTTTTCAATGACCGGGTACCTTGTCTCGGCCCCTATCATGCGCTTACTGACATAGTACACGGGGTGCTGAATTTTTTCTTCCTCCCGGACCAGGGCAGCGCTAACCGCGTGCTCGGAGACGGCCAAGTAAAGGAACAAGTCTTCTCCAAGGACGGGTTTTGATAGGATAGGAGGTTTGGCCATGTGGTCTTTTAACCTCTTGAATGCCTCCTCGCATTCATCCGACCATTCAAACTTTTGGCATTTCTTCAGTACGTTGAAGAAGGGTATGCACTTGTTCGTGGATCGTGAGATAAAGCGGCTCAGTGCGGCTACCTTTCCGATCAAGCTCTACACGTCTTTATGCTTCTTGGGGGATGGCATGTCTAGGAGAGCTTGGATTTTCTCCGGGTTTGCTTCGATCCCCCTTTGGCTGACTATGAAGCCCAGGAATTTTCCTGACTTGACCCCAAAGGTGCACTTTTTCGGGTTGAGCTTCATACCGTATCTCCGGATGACTTCGAAACATTCTTCTAAGTCGCTTGCATGGCTGTTGCATGCTTTGGATTTGACGAGCATGTCGTCTACATATACCTCCATGTTTCGTCCCAGGAGGCTTTTAAACATCCGGTTAACCATTCTTTGATAGGTTGCTCCGGCGTTTTTCAGTCCGAAAGGCATGACTAGGTAGCAGTATACCCCCTTATCGGTCCTGAAGCTAGTGCACTCCTGGTCTGCCGTATGCATTTTTATTTGGTTGTACCCAGCATAGGCATCCATGAAAGACAGCAGTTTAAATCCGGACGTGGCGTCTACCATCTGGTCGATCCTGGGTAGCGGGAAGCAGTCCTTTGGGCAGGCTTTGTTTAGATCTGTGAAATCTGTGCAAACTCGCCAAGTCCCGTTCGGCTTGGGCACCAGGACCGGATTGGCCAGCCATTCCGGATAGTACACGTCACGGATCATGCCACTGGACAAAAGTTTGTCCACCTCTTTCTCTAAGGCCTCGGCTTTCACCGAGTCGAGCGGGCGTCTCTTTTGCTGTACAGGGGGCATGTCCGGGTTGACATTGAGTACATGGGTGATGACATGAGGGCTTATGCCGGTCATGTCTTCTTGGCGCCATGCAAAGATGTCGATGGCGCCCTTCAGTGTTTTTATTATTTTGTCTTTTTCCTCCTTATCCAGGCTCTTCCCTATCCGGAGTACTTTGGTGGAGTCGTCGTCGCACACTGGTATTTCTTCGACGTCCTCCATTGGTTCCACGACCCTTTCGGATCCTATGCGAGGATCCAACTCATCCTCTTCAGCCTTCCCTATCTCAGGAGACTCCCGGACCATAAGTACAGGTAGGCGGGTGGCAACATTGTAACACTGCCTGGCTTCTCCTTGATTTCCCCTCACAGTTCCGACTCCGGCTTCCTGGGTAGGGAATTTTAGGCACAAGTGTCGGATTGAAGTAATTGCACCAAAGTCCACTAGGGCCGGCCGGCCAAGGATCGCGTTGTAGGCTGTTGGACAGTCTACCACCACGAAGGTGCAATATTTAAATGTGCTCTGGGGGGTATCCGGACACAGGGTAACCGGGAGCCTTACTTTTCCCATTGTGATTAGCGTCGTCCCGTTAAACCCCGTGAGCTGCGACCCACTAGGCGAGAGGTCCCGGTCGGTCAATCCTATCGCAGTGAAGGCTTCTTTGAAGAGCAGGTTCACGGAACTCCCATTGTCAATCAAGACCCTAGCCACCACTTTATTTGCGATGGGGGTCTCTATGACCAGCGGGTCGTGGTGAGGAAAACGCACCGTCTTGGCGTCTTCTTCCGTGAACGTTATGGGTTGGTCCATTAGCCGAGGCCTTTGAGCTGGGAGTTGAGTAACCTCCCACACCTCGTTGTGTTTCGCGGCCTCGGCATATCGTTTTCGCTCCTTGCGAGTGTTTCCTCCGATATGGGGACCTCCGGAGATCATGGCTACCCGCCCATTAGGCCGGGGCGGTAGCCCGGGAATATGCTGGGTGTCACTGCGGGGAGCGGTGGAGGCAATACTCTGCTTGTACCCCCGGTGTTCCGGAGGCATACCCCCGGCCACCTGCCCTGGATTAAGGTGGGGCAACCTATTTTTGATCCACTCATAGAGGTGGCCCAAGCGGATTAGATTTTCAATCTCGTCTTTGAGATTCTTACATTCATTGGTGCTATGACCAATGTCGTTGTGGTACTCGCATCTTTTACTCGGATCTCTCCGGGAGCTGTCTTTGTACAATGGCTGTGGTCTCCGGTAGTGCGTATTTTGCCTAGTGGCAAAGTACACACGTTCCTGGGAGTCCGTGAGCTCTGTGTACTGAGTATATTGGGGTGTGTACCCCTTCTTCTGGCGCTTCTCTCCCGTTCGGGTGCTGCCCTTGGAGGACCTTTTGCTCCTTGACCCCTGGGTAGGGCCTGTTAAGCTAGCAGTCGGGGCAGCCTATGAAGGAGCTCGTCCATTCACCCCGGACGGGTTGCCGTAATGGGAAGATGCTGGTGCCAAAGCTTGGCCCTGGCTGTATCCGGGAGTAGCAGAGAACTGTATGCCACTCACTTGTGGAGTCGCGGTCGGGGCAGTACCCGAGGGCGACACTCCTGGCATGTATCCTGCTATCCCGGTGGGATAATAGCCTCCATAAGCCACGATCTGGGCTTCTTCGAGGTTAATATACTTCTGGACCCTTTTCTGGAAGTCCTGGAGGCTAGCAGCACCTTCTTGCTGCAATTCATTCCAGAAGGGAGTCCCAGTGCGGATTCCTGCTTGGAGAAGTGCAAGCTGTTGTCCGTCATCAACCTTCTTGGTCTTCGAGGCTTCCTCTCGGAACCTCTTGATGTAATTCTTCAAGGTCTCGGTGGGCAGTTGCTTGATGTTGGTCAAGGCACTAACCTCCAAGTTAACCTTTCTGGCGGCGACAAACTGTCTCCGGAAGTTGGTTTGGAGTTTGTTCCAACAACCCACGGATCCTGGTTCCAGCTTTTTGAACCATTCCTCCGCTGATCCACTCAGAGTGAGGGGGAAGCACAGGCATTTGGCGTCATTGCTGACCCGCATGACTGTCATGACACGGTTGAACCGTGATAGGTGGTCACTGGGATCGGAGTTCCCAGTATATGCTGCCATTTCGGGCATCTTGAAGTTTTTAGGGAGCTCCGCCTCCAGGATATGCTTGGCACACGGCTCCCGATCCTTGCTGTCCGAGTCGGAGTCGTCTCCCTTCTGCCTCCGGGAGACTCGAGCAATGTCTTTTCGAAGTATGGCAAGTTCCGCCATAATCCCTTCGTTTAACGTACCCGAGGAAACCACGGGCCTGTATCTTTTTTGGTCAAGGTGATCCCGGAGGTCACCTTGATTCCCATTGATTTGATTTCTCAGATCAATGGGAGGACATCTCTGTCCTCTTCTTCCTCTACCCCCGGTTCTGGTGCACGAAACGCTTTTCCGGTCCCCTCGATCCTGAGGGCCAAGACTCCCTCTTTGGGGCTTGCCCCTCTGCGGACCTTTCCCTTTAGGGAAATCTGAGCGGACCCTTCGCGGATCCTGCACCTTTTTCTTTCGCCCAGTGGTAGAAGTAGGGTTTTTTGTTTGATTTTCCTCAGCAGGGTGCCTTATAGGGCTAGGCTCCCTAGGTTTTCGCTGCTGGGAATTAGGCGAAGACGTCGCTGGCTCTCCGTCGAGCCCAGCGGCCATTGCCTTGGGGTGCACGTGAATACCAGCTGCCTCCATGGCTAGCATCACCTCCTGGATTTTTTGGTTTTGCGCTTTCTGGGCTTCGATCTCGGCTTCATGATCGATAGCTTTTTGTCTGAGGAGCACCAGCTCTGAGTAACTTCCTCCGTTGTAGGCATACTCGTCGAGGTTTTCCTCGTAGTTCTCATCGGGGACTATTTCTTCTTCTTCTTCCTCGGACTCCTCTGCCGCTCTTGAGGACACATCTTCCTCATTTAGATCTTGAGCATCTTCCAGAGGGCGAGGATGACGTGTGCTTCTTGTCTCCACCATTCTTGTGAAGTCAAATGCTTGTTATGTAGCAGCTTTCCTCAGCTCTCAATGAAAGCACCAAAATGTTGACCGAGATTTTCGGCAACTATTAAAATATGATTATAGTAGTGAGCTGTAAGAAAGTGAGATGAGGATTTTTACGTGGTTGGGGCGTTAATGAGCCTTAGTCCACGAGTCTTTGTTATTAATGGATGTATTTAATACAGATTCCACACTTGAGAGAATGTTCTTCTCATAAATACAGAGAATGTTCTTGGTGAGTATTTTCTCTTCTTGCTCTTATGCAACCCAAGATTCTCGACCCCATTAAATGAGCTTTGAGGGGGTATTTATAGTGTTTTGGTGGGGTGATCCCTAGGATTGTTCTTACAAATGTATCTGTAAGTATCCATAAAGTTGGGTATTCCCAATGAATATACCATGGGTGATGCATGGTCAAATCCCTAGGCGCTGTAGGGTTTTTATGAGGAATGTCCTTTTTGCCTTGTGATTGACGTGACTCTTCGCAGAGTAGCCGTCGCTAGACTTAAATGATCATTACTGTAGCACTGCTGTTTGGGGGTTGTGCCGTCAGACTTTATTGCGTGTTACAGTCCCAACACGCTTCCTCCCATGCGGCATTAAATGCGACTTGATTACTCAGGAGAGGCCTGACACATCCCGGAGAGGCTTCATGCTATGCGAGCTTCCGGGAGTACCTTGTACTCCGGGTGCCTCCTCCGGGACCCATACCCAGGGTGCTTCCTTGTGGCGCACAAAGACTTATCAAATATTTACAAGTTATCTGATCCACGTGTCCCTTTCCGACTGGTCCACGTATTTTGGGCGAATTCAGGGGCAACAGTTTTCAAATTCAAAAGTTTGTTATTTTGTCAAATATTTAATTATTCATAAATTATAAGTTTAAAATGATATTTTACTATTTTATATCATTTTACTTATTATAAATTTATAAATTATATTTTAAATATTTAAATAACTTAGATATTTTTGTAGAAATTTGAATATTGCTTAATTTAAGATATTCTGAGGATAATTATTATTTATTTATTATTTTATTCTTAAAATAATAATTATCTAACCACATCTATTTTAAAATTGGTTTATTTTATTATTTTAATTTTTTTAAATTATAAGATTTAAAAGTGATATTGAAGATTTTTTTTTTTCAAATCATTGATCTTATTTGATATTTAATTTAATTTGATTAAAATAATTCAAATAAACCTAGATATTTTAAATTAGTTTTTCTTTTTTGAATTTTTAATTTTGAGATTTTTAAGGTTGTTTTAACAACCCTACATTTTCAAAATTTAGTTGGTTAGTTTAAAATAATTATTTAATTATATTAATATCTTATTTCAGATTTGTTACATGGACAATGTTTGTTTAATTTTATATTGTTTATTCAATTTTTTTTTTTAACAAACCTATTATTTATTTGATCTAAATTGCTATGATTAACTTGTTGTCAGATCCAATGATCTGATTTTAATCATAGTCCAATTGTCAATAGATCCTATAAATAATTTGTAACAGGTAAATTTTATACTTCTTTCATCTGTGTAAACCTAGTAACATGATAGGGCCCATCCAAATCATTTGACCTGTGTGAGCCTATATGTTTGCTATTGGGCTTAGATGCATATAGGAAGCCCATTTAAGTTTTACTAAGTAAATGGACTAGGTTGCTAAAATAAATTTTGACATAAGTAAATTTATTTAGGCCCAATTAGAGTTGGGCTTATCCAATGAATAACAATTGTTTATTTAAAGGTTAAATTCCTCTCTTTTGGGCCTTGTGTGAGAGTTAGGGGGCCAATAGCAGTGGGTACGACATACTGAACCCAGCTCTCCCTCACATGAACTACCCTAATTGTGAAGGCCCATTTTCCTTATTTAAATAATTGTATTAGGTTAATTATATTAGTCTAACCTAATTAAAAATTGAATTAGCAACATAATTAGCTTTAAAATATATGAAGTTTATTTTTCATTTAATATTTTAAAGTTAATTGTAGAAAAACACTTAGTTAATGATATATATTCTAGATAGTTATTTCTAGTACTAATTATATTTTCTAATACTTAATTAGGAAAATATTTTAAGTTGTAAATTAATTATTTATTTTAATTACTTTTGGACCAACTTAATTATAGAATATTTTTCCTAGTATTAAATTAAAATCAATAATTAAGTTTCTTTTATACTTGATTATTTAATTCTTGTATTTAATACATTTAATTAAATTGAAAATTAAATATTTAAGTTGATTTCATTCTTGATACTTAAATATTATTATTTTCATGATATTTAATTAAATAAAAAATTATTTTAAGTTGAAAATTTTAATTTCAAGCAGCTTAAATTTGAATAATTTTCAAAATATATTTTATTTTATTAATTTTTTTTTTATATTCGAAAATGCATTTCTTATTTAAATTCAGAAAATTTCAAATTTTATTTGAAAAATAGATTAAAGTTGAAAATTAATTATTTTTTTTAATTAATTTTGGACCAACTTAAATCATTGATTTTTTTTCATTTAATGATTAATTAAAATAAATGCACTAAAATATATTATAATTAGAAAATGAATTAATTAGTCAATGAAAATCTAGATAGATATTATCTGTTTTGCTTGAAGTATTTTTCTAGTTTATTTAATTAAATAGAAAATTAATATTTAAGTTGATTTTCATCATGATACTTAAATATTTTAAATTTTTCTTAATATTTAATTAAATAGGAAAATTATATTTTTGTTGGACCAACATAAAATTGAATAATTTTTCAGGATTTATTTTATTTTATTTTAGAGCAATTTCGAAAATTGTATTCTTATATACTTTAATTTTTCGAAATGCAATGTATATTTATAGAAAATTAAATTTGAGTTGTAAATTAATTTTGATACAACTTAAATTGAATAATTTTCTAAATATTTATTGGAAATCATTACTAAGATGGAAATAATTCATTTTATTTTCATATCCATCTAAGTATAATTTTATAAATATTAATAAAATTTATATTTAGAATTTTATTCTAAATTGGAAATTTTAATTAAATAAATATATATTTAAAATAAATAGATTAAAATAAGTATCAAAGAAAATACAACTCTCTAAAATAATGAGCTTTTAGTTATAAGGATATTCGATCTCCATTGTTGGTCTTACAATAGTTAAATGTTTTCAATATAACCTCGAGACGCTAGACTTCGTTCCCCTTATGGATGGTTATTCGTTGAACGCATTTAACACCGTAAGATCTCATTTGATAAGTGTTTCGCAAGTTTTCGTCTCTATTAGACTCTCCCCTACGGTGACTACTTAGAGATAAACTTATAAAACATGAAACAATGGTGGAAGCTCATAAAATGAGAATAACCTTGACCCTCGCCTACCGGGACAACGTTGGATTCTTATTTTGATCGAATAAAAGGTTGCTATAATGGTTTGCATTTTAGATGAGCTGACAACTCTATTCAATGAATGATACTTTGACTCTCGCCTACCGGGACACTGTATCAGTTTGTTGGAAACCTTAGAAATTATTTAAGATATGCTTGTTTTGTATTTTCACATGTCTTTGTTATTTGCTAAATGCTTGATAATTTCTGAATTGTGTGTGAATTTATATTGAACCATGTTATTTTTTGTTATTTATTGTAGTTTAATTTCGAATCTTCATTGTTGGTCTAACTTGGCTTGTTGTTTTAATGGGACAAATCCCTAATGGATTGTCAACCATTAAACAAACATAATAGTGTTAGATCTCGATAGATAAATATTGTAAATGCAACATATAGTTGTTCATCAATTGATGACACCTTAGACTAGTATTTACAATATAAAACAAGAAGATTATATAAATAAGAATAACTTTGACTCTCGCTAATCAGAGCATCGTTGGATTCTTATTTAAATTCAAAATTATCCTTATTCCTCTTAGCTTATTCATTTTGAATTAGCTCAATAATATATCATTGGATGTGTTGGCCCTGACTTTGTCCAAAATACGTGGACCAACCGGATTGAGACACGTAGACTGAAGAGGCAAGACTTTGGGATAATTCAACTAAGTCTTTAGTCAAAGGGATCAGCATTTAACATGCCTCCCGGAGAAGGCATGTAAGTTTCACATACTCCCGGAGAGCAAGGCTACAACGAAGCACCTCCGGGAGGTATCAAATCCTATCTGAACAGTCACCTCGCATTTAATACCGCATGCAAGAAGGCGTATTGAAACTTCCATAAGTATTAAAGTCTGACGGCGTAACCCCCCTTCTGCAGCTACTGCGCTATGATTAATGAGCCTAGTGACGGCTACTTTATGAGAAATCACATCAGTCAAGAAAGGATAAAGGATTACGTCCATTAAACCCTTAAAAAGCCTAGGGATTAGACCATGCATTTCCTATGATGTATCCATTGGGAATGTGTGCCTTTACTGAATATTACAGAAAGACATGTACCTCAATTCTAGGGATCACCCCACAAAAACACTATAAATACCCCCAAACTCATTAAGGCAGGGGTCGAGAATTCTGGGTTTCATAAGAACTAGAGAGGAAAACCACCAAGAACATTCTCTGTAATAAATACTTTCATAAATACACAGACTCGTGGACTAAGGCTCATTAATACCCCAACCACGTAAGAATCTCTTGCATTAACTTCTTACAGCTTTCCTAAATATTATTATTATATTGGTTGCCGAAAACCTCGGTCAACATTTTGGTGCTTTCATTGAGAGCTGAAGGAAGCGTCTGAAAGTAGACAGTAACATTACAAAACGACAATGGTGGAGACTCGAAACACACGTCAACCTCGTCCTCCTCAAGACGCTCAAAACCCAGACGATGAGGATTTGGCCTCAAGAGCAAATGTGGGCTCTGAGAAGGGAGAAGGAACCCACGATGACGAATATGAAGGAAACTTCGATGAGTACGACGCCTACGACGAAGGTAGCTACACAGAGTTGGTACTCTTGAGACAAAAGGCTGCTGATCACGAAGCTGAAATCGCAGCCCAAAAAGAACAAAACCAAAAGATGCAAGAGGTGATGCTGGCCATGCAAAAAGCCATGGAGGTAGCAGGAATCCACGTGCATCATAAAGCCATCCCTGCTGGACTTGGAGAGACACCAGGAGAATCCTCGCCAAGTACCCAAAAGCAGAAGTCTAGGGAACCTAGCCCTATAAGGTATCCCCCTGAAGGGAACCAGCAAAAAAACCCTACTTCCACTCCTGGGAAAAAGAAAAGGGTGCAGGATCCGCGAAAGGTTCGCTCAGATTTCCCGAAAGGGAAAGGTCCGCAGAAGGGCAAACTCCAAAAAGGGAGTCTTGGCCCTCAGGATCAACAGGACCAAAAGAGCGTTTCTGTGCACCAAGAACCCGAAGGGAGAGGAAGAAGGAGCCAGAAATGCCCTCCCGTCGATCTGAGACATCAGATTAACCGAAAACACGGTGACCTCCGGGATCACCTAGACCAAAAGAAACACGTGCCCACAATCTCTACGGGAACGTTAAACGAAGGAATCATGGCTGAGCTTGCCATACTCCGAAAAGACATTGCCCGAGTCTCCCGGAGACAAAAAGGTGATGACTCCGACTCTGACTGTGAAGATTGGGAGCCATGTGCCAAGCACATCTTGGAAGCGGAGCTCCCCAAAAATTTCAAGATGCCCGAAATGGCAGCTTATACCGGGGAACTCGGACCCAAGCGATCACCTGTCACGGTTCAACCGAGTCATGACAGTCATGAGAGTCAGCAATGATGCCAAGTGTTTATGCTTCCCGCTTACTTTAAGCAAGTCCGCGGAAGAATGGTTCAAGAAACTGGAGCCAAGATCCGTGGATTGCTAGAATAAGCTGCAAACCAGCTTCCGGAGATAGTTTGTCGCCGCGAGGAAAGTTAATCTGGAGGTCAGCGCGTTGACTAACATCAAGCAGCTGCCTACGGAAACATTGAAGAATTTCTTAAAGAGGTTCAAGGAAGAAGCCTCAAAGACCAAGAAAGTCGATGACGGACAACAGCTTGCTCTTCTTCAAGCAGGCATCCGTACGAGGACTCCGTTCTGGAATGAGTTACAGCAAGAAGGAGCCTCCAACCTTCAACACTTCCAGAAAGAGTCCAAAAATACATCAACCTAGAAGAGGCCCAGATAGTGGCCTATGGGGGATACTACCCCACCGGGATAGCGGGATATGTACCCGGAGCTCAGCTCCCAGGGACCTTACCAACAGCCGCTCCAGCGATGAGCGGCA
Source organism: Cannabis sativa (assembly GCF_029168945.1). NCBI lineage: Eukaryota > Viridiplantae > Streptophyta > Magnoliopsida > Rosales > Cannabaceae > Cannabis > Cannabis sativa. The sequence goes on along the minus strand of NC_083602.1, from coordinate 48,173,794 downwards.
TACAAATCTTTGCTACTCCCGGATATAGTCAGGGCCAGGCCTTGGCCCCTGCATCTTCTCACTTTGGAAATCCCTCAGGGATGAGTGGACAAGCCTCGTCGCACTCCGCTCTGACTGCAAGTTTAGCAGGTCCCTCTCAAGGCTCTCGGAGCAAGAGGTCCTCAAAAGGCAGCAACCGGACGGAGGATAAGCGGCAGAAAAGGGGGTACACTCCCCAGTATACCCAGTACATAGAGCTAACGGACTCCCAAGAGCATGTGTATTTTGCTACCAGGCAAAATACGCACTACCAGAGACCGCCTCCTCTGTACATGGATAGCTCCCTGAGGGATCCCAACAAAAGATGCGAGTATCACAACGACATTGGGCATAGCACTAATGAATGCAAAAACCTCAAGGACGAGATTGAAAACTTGATCCAACTGGGGCATCTTTACGAATGGATCAAGAACCGGTTGCCTCACCTCAATCCGGTTCAGGCAGGAGGGCCTTTGCCCCAAGGAGCACCAGGGGGTGTAGCCGGAGCATTAGCCCCAATTGCTCCCCCAGGGGAAACCCAACAAATTCCTGGCCTACCGTCGAGACCCAACGGAAGAGTAGCCATGATCTCAGGAGGACCTCAAATCGGAAGAACTACCCAGAAGGAGCTGAAACGTTACGAAGGGGCCGTGAAGCACAGTGAGGTTTGGGAGGTTACTCAACTCCCAGCTCAAATGCCCCGGCTGATGGATCAGCCCATTACATTCACAGAAGAGGACGCTAAGACAGTGCGTTTTCCTCATCATGACCCCCTGGTCATAGAGACTCCCATTGCCAATAAGATTGTGGCTAGAATCCTAATCGACAACGGGAGTTCTGTGAACTTGTTATTCAAAGAAGCCTTCACAGCAATAGGCCTCACGGACCGGGATCTTTCACCAAGCGGTTCCCAGCTCACAGGGTTCAATGGAACAACACTCATCCCAATGGGAAAAGTGAGGCTCCCAGTCACCTTGTGCCCGGACACACCCCAAAGCACTTTCAAATACTGCACGTTTGTGGTGGTGGACTACCCAACAGCTTACAATGCAATCCTCGGCCGACCGGCCCTGGTGGATTTTGGTGCAGTCACGTCAATTAGGCACTTATGCCTGAAATTCCCTACTCAGGAGGCTGGAATAGGAACCGTGAGAGGGAACTAGGTAGAGGCCAGGCAGTGTTACAACGTTGCCGCCCACCTACCCGTCCTAATGGTCCGTGAAATTATTGAGCCAGAGATGGCGGAAGAAGATGAATTGGATCCCCGTGTGTGTAACGCCCGTACTTTTATAAAAATATTAATTTTATTTACAAGCGTTAATCGCGGAAAATCATAATGTCCCATTTTTATTTAATACTTGAAAATATTCACAACTGGCCAGTTTTCGTACAAAAGACATAATAAATAATAACTAAAATAATTACGACATAAACTTAATAGCGTAAAAAAATAAATAGAGCGCCCTAGATCGCCCGCAGTTATATGGCCCTCAGCGAGTTCACACACACAAGCGTCCAAAGTTCCACTTGCCACCGGCATTCTATACTTTCAGTTACTTTGGTCTGCACATGGTAATTTAATAAGGGTGAGCTACTAAACTCAGTAAGGAAATGTGTGTCAGGTAGTCACATAAATAAAAGTAAATCCTAACTAAAATGCACATGCACATATCTAGACAGATAGCAAAACATAAACTTAATTATATCACTAGTAGCTAATAACTAGGTTCTAAGCTAAATCACATAATAATGATTACGCCCGAGTCCGACTTTGGCAAATAAACTCGAGTTATTGGACTAAATGGCGGAGGGCTGGGTTTAGTAAAATTGTACCCACTACTAAATGGCCCCCTATCTACCATATAGACCCAATAGTCAAGTATTTAACCATTATCTTCTCGGTCAAACCATGTCACATTATAATCTACCTAATTTAAATAATGCCAAACTACTATACATTATTTAAATAACATAACAATCATAATTAAATAATGTGAATCTTATAAACACATTATTTACATACATACTCAAATAACATGAATCTTATAAACATATTATTTAAATATATACCTTTAGCAATGGCCATGCTCTAATACTGTAAACATACATAAATAACATGAATCTTATAAACATATTGTTTGAATATATATTATACAGTACATTAAATAACAAACAATAAAGAGTCAGGCAGAAGACCTTAGTTAACTTCTCTTTTACTATTCCCACTCTTCCTATGAATGTTATTACGTACAGAAAACTTATTTTTTCTACTTAATTTCCTTACCTCAAATGTGGAGTTCTAGCCTTGATTGTAATGAGAGTGATCCTTGAGAACCAATAATGAGTTTCTTACGAAAAACCTAAATTTTACACTTATTAATTAGAATATAGTGGTATATATATATATATATATTAGAAACGTTAACTTTGTATCTACAAATTCAAAACTATCAAATGATATACCTTAGTTTCCAAATGAGATTTAATGGAGCACTAATAACTTAAATGTGAAATTATAGTGATAGTGACGCCAGTATGATGAAATATATATATATATATATGCGAGAGGATAGAGGAATGTGATGATATGAGATCTTGAATAATTTCTAGGCGTATAAAAGTTGGTGTTTAATCTAAAGCTATGGAAGACTAATTAAAGAATGATAATGGTATGGCTTGAGGTGTATTGTGATTTATATATGGGAGTGAAAATTATGGAAGTATATTGCTGATTTATAGTTGTGTGAGGTAGTTGATCTAGCTTAGAGAAAGAGAGAGCTTGGACACTTTTAAGAGTTACTGAGATTGGGAGTGTAAATGGTAATAGTGGCAGAGATAACTAGAGGTGATGAGGGAGAGTATAAGCTTTAATAGTATTTATAGGCTAAGAACTTAACCACACCCTAGTTAACTTAACTTTGCTACTAACTCTAGTTAAGATTAACCTCCTAGCCATAAAATCGGCCAATATGGTTCATTGAAGAAGTTCACCCATAAAAAGCTAGAATAAGCTATGTGACTTAGTCCCATTTGTTGAGAGTTTTACTCACACGTGTGGACTTTGATTGACAAAGTTTTTGTTTTAGAATTTTTGAATTATCTTCTAGCTACATCTTTTATACACGTATATACAAATACTTTATGTATTTGACCCACAATTACTTTATCTTAAGGGATTATATATTTATATATATGTGCTACTATTAATACTTTGCTATATTTAGCTAAGCTTATTATTCAAAGCTTTTGGCCGGAGCTATATATCACTTAACTACTGCTACTACTATAATTATTACTATATAACATAGCATAGTAATACATATCACTTCATAATTAAATGGCTAACTAATAATCATGACAATAATAATATTGATAAAACACTCTCCTAATCAAGTAAGTCCTTAGCAAAGTTTAATTTATAGGAATGACACAATTCTCATGATAAATACTACTAGGAGAAATACCAATTTTCAAAAATGATTAACTAACATAGACAAATTTCATTCCTTTGACCACGTAAATAATTCTCAAATATATATCATATCTAACTCATCAAGACACTTCCTCTTAATAAAGAGCTATAATTTTGAGCTTTATCTAAAATTATTATATGCTTACTAAAGTATTATAAATTCTCGAAAACTATTATTAATATAGTACTATGTTTAGAGAATTACTGGATAAAGTAATATATTTTATGTAATCACTATTTCCACATTGAGGTTTCTAGACCAATATAATAGAAAATTAATAACTGAATATTTTGGCTATTACAATCTACCCTCCTTAAAGGAATTTCGTCCTCGAAATTTACTTACTTGAGAATAACTCGGGGTACGGATTCTACATGTCCTTCTCCAACTCCCATGTCGCTTCTCTATCAGAACTATCACTCCACAGGATTTTGACTAAGGGTATAATCTTATTTCGTAAGACCTTTATTCCTTCTTCTATCACGCGCACAGGGCGTGCCATAAAGCTCATGTCCTGCTATAAGTTCAAGTTCTCGTACTTAAGCACATGTGTCAGATCAGGTACATACTTACATAACATGGAAATGTAGAAAACATTATGCGTTTCTCCTAATGTTGGCCGTAGGGCCTAACGGTACGCTACCTGACCAACTCTGTCCAGTATTTCAAAAGGACCTATAAATCTTGGGCTTAACTTTCCCCTTTTTCCGAAACGCATAATCCCCTTCATAGGTGATACCTTCAAGAACACTAAGTCCCCTACGGAAAACTCAACCTCCTGTCTTTTCAAATCTGCATAACTTTTCAGTCTACTTTGGGCATTGAGCATCCTTTGTCGTATCTTTTCCACAGCTTCTGAAGCTTCTCTTACTGCTTCTGGACCTATTTCTCCAACTTCATCCTAGTGAAGCGGTGACCTACCTTTCGTCCATACAACATCTCATATGGTGCCATTCCGATTGTGGCTTGATAACTATTATTGTAGGAGAACTCCATTAGGGGTAAATACTTGCTCCACGAGCCAGTGCAGTCTAGTGCACACGCTCGAAGCATATCCTCGAGTATTTGGATGGTGCGTTCAGATGGTGCGTGCAGTCTAGTGCGCACGCTCGAAGCATATCCCCATTGCCTTATGTGGACTCTCCCAGAACTTGGAGGTGAATACTGAACCTCTATCAGAGACTATCGTCTTTGGAACTCCATGCAGCCTCAATATCTCTTTCACGTACATGTCAGCATATTGCTCTGCGTTGTAAGTAGACTTTACTGGAACAAAGTGTGCTGACTTGGTGAGTCTGTCTATAATTATCCAAAATGAGTCGTGTTGCTTGGTTGTTCTGGGTAGTCTTGTCACAAAATCCATGGCTATGTCTTCCCACTTCCATTTTGGGATTTCCAAGGGTTGCAACATCCCTGCTGGTCTCTGATGTTCAACCTTAACTTGTTGACAAGTGAGGCATCTAGCTACGAATTCAGCTACATCCTTCTTCATCCCTGACCACCAATACAAGGTTTTTAAGTCATTGTACATTTTGTTTGACCCTGGATGGATTGAGTAGGGTGTAGTGTGTGCTTCCATCATGATCTTTCTTTTAAGCTCTACGTCATTGGCTACACACACTCTTCCCTTATACCTCAGCATGCTGTTTGTACCTTCAGAGAAATCCTTTGCTCCTTCTCTAGCAAGCCTGCTCTTTTCTTCTGTAAGAGCTCATCTACAATCTGTGCATCTTTAAGTTCTTATAGCAACGTCAAGACAATTGTTAGGTTAGCTAGTTTTAGTGTAATGATCTACATACCACTTCTTTGGAGTTCTTATTGTAGTGACTTTTCCATTTGTGCTAGTATTGCCAAGCTGGCATAACTGCTTTTACTTAGCGTGTTTGCTACTACGTTGGCCTTCCTCGGGCGGTAGTGGATTTAACAATCATAGTCCTTAACAAGCTCTAGCCAACGCCTCTGCCTCATGTTGAGTTCCTTTTGCATAAAGAAGTACTTCAGGCTCTTGTGTTCGGTATAAATTTCACATTTGTCCCTGTAGAGATAGTGCCTCCATATTTTTAGCGCAAAAACTACTGCTGCCAACTCTAGATCGTGTGTTGGGTACCTTTGTTCATACTCCTTAAGTTGTCTTGAGGCATATGCTAATACTTTGTCATTTTGCATTAGCATGCATCCCAGCCCTTGTTTCGATGCATCATAGTACACCACAAACTTATCCTTGTTATTGGGAACACATAATATAGGGACTGTTATTAGTTTGTCCTTTAGTGTTTGGAAGCTACCCTCACACTTTTCTAACCAGACAAACATCTGCGTCTTTCAAGTCAAGTTGGTTAGAGGAGTTGCAATCTTGGAAAATCCTTCAACGAAGCGTCTATAGTAACCATCTTCTTACTTCACTTGCAGTCTTAGGTGTTGGCCAGCTCTTGACCGCTTCGATCTTTGTAGGATCCACCTTGACTCCATATTTGGAAACTATATGGCCTAGGAACGCTACCTTCTCTAACCAGAATTCACATTTCTTGAATTTGGAGTATAGTTGGTTCTCCTTAAGTCGGTTTAGAGTCATCCTCAGGTGTTCCACATGTTCTTCCACAGTTTTGGAGTAGATAAGAATGTCATCAATGAATACAACAACAAACTTATTTAGGTACTCCTTGAACACCCTATTCATCATATCCATGAAGGTTGCTGGGGCATTAGCTAGTCCAAAAGACATTACTAAAAACTCATAGTGTCCATACCGTGTTCTGAATACTGTCTTGGGTATGCCTTCCTTCCGGACCTTCAACTGGTGATACCTAGATCTTAGATCTATCTTTGAGAACACACTCGAGCCTTGCAATTGATCAAAGAGATCGTCAATCCTTGGCAAATGGTACTTATTCTTGATGGTCACCTTGTTGAGCTCACAATAGTCTATGCACATCCTCGTGCTTCCATCTTTCTTCTTGATAAAGATTACTAGAGCACCCCAAGGTGAGAAACTTGGTCTAAAGATCCCTTTGTATAGGAGCTCTTGTAGCTATACTTTGAGTTTCTACAGCTTGTTAATCACCATTTTGTATGGAGCCTTCAAAATTGAAGAATTCTTGGAGCTAACTTGATGATGAACTCCACGTCATTGTCTGAGGTTATCCCCGGTAGATCTCTTAAAAGACCTTTTGGAATTCACAGATTATGTCCGTATTTTTCATTGTTAGTTGTGTCTCCAGTGCTTTGTGCACTACATTGGCCAACAACGCTTGACACCATACCTTCCTTATCTGGCTAATCTTTAAGGATGAGATTAAAGAAATTCATAAGGCTAGCTTAACTTCTTTGAAAGTAATCTGATCTCCGGCCTTTGTTTCCAAAAGCGACCAAATACTTTCAGCAATAGATGAATGGATAGCCAATCCATATCAAGTGTAGCGTCATGATCCTTCATTTCCAGCTCTATAAAGTCATTCGTCAGTTGTCTTTTATTGAGTTACGTATATCCCAATATGGGTGCTACAATCCTTCGTCATTCCTTCCCCTCTCATCGATTAGAGCCTCCTTCAAATCTCGATGTTTTTTTTATTCTTTGATGTGATGGCTCAAAGCAGTGTGTTGGCTGTTGAACTAAATTCCTCGTGCTTTACTGCTTATTGCAATGCAACTTTTCATCATGAGCTTGGAGCCATTCCATAAGCTTGGAATTCTGTTGCACCAACTACCCGCGAAAATAAGCGTCCTCTCAACTCAGCTTATGAATTGTTATGTACTTACGCGGACACCTCTTCCGTAATAGTGCAACTCATTATCCTTGTTCTCCACCATGACTATCCTAGCCGCGTAAATCGTCTCCTTCTTAAACTTCTTGTAGGTGTTAAAGCTCCTCCTTCTTGATTGTTTCTATTGAGACGACTTGATCGTCTAAGCAACATTGTCTCTTAATATTTAGTTCTAATTCTTCTAAAATAAAAATTCTTAAAAAAAAACTAACCTAACTATTTGAATAATTTATAATATTCCTAGTAGATAAAATCAACTAATTATTTTTCTATAAAAGAAAAGTTTCTCCCTATTAACATAACAGTTCACAAAATTATCTCTATAATCACGTAAAAGAAAATAATAAAACATATTTTTATATGGTTTACTTAAAAAAAATTTCAGTTTTTTTTTTTCAAGAGTCATATGGTACTAACTAAAATAAACTTCTAAAATTTGACCTAAGAAATTTCTTAAAATATATTTATATGAAGATATTAAAAATAATTATTTCATATGGGTAGTACCTAAACTTGGTTGTAGGTACTAAGGTTTATGAAGTAAATGCAATTTTAAAATTACACAAGTACAAATAATAATACAAACATAAAATATGAGACTTACATGGTAGCAAGCGGAGACTTTTTAGCCGATGTGTGTAACTCGTGAGAACGTTCTGGACCGATATAACTGTGGCTCTGATACCAAACTGTAACGCCCGTACTTTTATAAAAATATTAATTTTATTTACAAGCGTTACTCGCAGAAAATCATAATGTCGCATTTTTATTTAATACTTGAAAATATTCACAACTGGCCAGTTTTCGTACAAAAGACATAATAAATAATAACTAAAACAATTACGACATAAACTTAATAGCGTAAATAAATAAATAGAGCGCCCTAGACCGCCCGCAGTTATATGGCCCTCAGCGAGTTCACATACACAAGCGTCCAAAGTTCCACTTGCCACCGGCATTCTATACTTTCAGTTACTTTGGTCTGCACATGGTAATTTAATAAGGGTGAGCTACTAAACTCAGTAAGAAAATGTGTGTCAGGTAGTCACATAAATAAAAGTAAATCCTAACTAAAATGCACATGCACATATCTAGACAGATAGCAAAACATAAACTTAATTATATCACTAGTAGCTAATAACTAGGTTCTAAGCTAAATCACATAATAATGATTACGCCCGAGTTTGACTTTGGCAAATAAACTCGAGCTATTGGACTAAATGGCGGAGGGCTGGGCTCAGTAAAATCGTACCCACTACTAAATGGCCCCCTCTCTACCATATAGACCCAACAGTCAAGTATTTAACCATTATCTTCTCGGTCAAACCATGTCACATTATAATCTACCTAATTTAAATAATGCCAAACTACTATACATTATTTAAATAACATAACAATCATAATTAAATAATGTGAATCTTATAAACACACTATTTACATACATACTCAAATAACATGAATATATACCTTTAGCAATGGCCATGCTCTAATACTGTAAACATACATAAATAACATGAATCTTATAAATATATTATTTGAATATATATTATACAGTACATTAAATAACAAACAATAAAGAGTCAGGCAGAAGACCTTAGTTAACTTCTCTTTTACTCTTCCTATGAATGTTATTACATACAGAAAACTTATTTTTTCTACTTAATTTCCTTACCTCAAATGTGGAGTTCTAGCCTTGATTGTAATGAGAGTGATCCTTGAGAACCAATAATGAGTTTCTTACGAAAAACCTAAATTTTACACTTATTAATTAGAATATAGTGTTATATATATATTAGAAACGTTAACTTCGTATCTACGAATTCAAAACTATCAAATGATATACCTTAGTTTCCAAATGAGATTTAATGGAGCACTAATAACTTAAATGTGAAATGATAGTGATAGTGATGCCAGTATGATGAAATATATATATATATATATATGCGAGAGGATAGAGGAATGTGATGATATGAGATCTTGAATAATTTCTAGGCGTATAAAAGTTGGTGTTTAATCTAAAGCTATGGAAGACTAATTAAAGAATGATAATGGTATGGCTTGAGGTGTATTGTGATTTATATATGGGAGTGAAAGTTATGGAAGTATATTGCTGATTTATAGTTGTGTGAGGTAGTTGATCTAGCTTAGAGAAAGAGAGAGCTTGGACACTTTTAAGAGTTACTGAGATTGGGAGTGTAAATGGTAATAGTGGCAGAGATAACTAGAGGTGATGAGGGAGAGTATAAGCTTTAATAGTATTTATAGGCTAAGAACTTAACCACACCCTAGTTAACTTAACTTTGCTACTAACTCTAGTTAAGATTAACCTCCTAGCCATAAATTCGGCCAATATGGTTCATTGAAGAAGTTCACCCATAAAAAGCTAGAATAAGCTATGTGACTTAGTCCCATTTGTTGAGAGTTTTACTCACACGTGTGGACTTTGATTGACAAAGTTTTTGTTTAGAATTTTTGAATTATCTTCTAGCTACATCTTTTATACACGTATATACAAATACTTTATGTATTTGACCCACAATTACTTTATCTTAAGGGATTATATATTTATATATATGTGCTACTATTAATACTTTGCTATATTTAGCTAAGCTTATTATTCAAAGCTTTTGGCCGGAGCTATATATCACTTAACTACTGCTACTACTATAATTATTACTATATAACATAGTATAGTAATACATATCACTTCATAATTAAATGGCTAACTAATAATCATGACAATAATAATATTGATAAAACACTCTCCTAATCAAATAAGTCCTTAGCAAAGTTTAATTTATAGGAATGACACAATTCTCATGATAAATACTACTAGGAGAAATACCAATTTTCAAAAATGATTAACTAACATAGACAAATTTCATTCCTTTGACCACGTAAATAATTCTCAAATATATATCATATCTAACTCATCAAGACACTTCCTCTTAATAAAGAGCTATAATTTTGAGCTTTATCTAAAATTATTATATGCTTACTAAAGTATTATAAATTCTTGAAAACTATTATTAATATAGTACTAAGTTTAGAGAACTACTGGATAAAGTAATATATTTTATGTAATCACTATTTCCACATTGAGGTTTCTAGACCAATATAATAGAAAATTAATAACTGAATATTTTGGCTATTACAGTGTGGGATCTAAAAAAATTGTAGAACCCATGGAGGACGTCGAGGAACTGTCAGTATGCGACCTCGACCCCACCAAGGTCCTCCGACTAGGAAAAAATCTAGAGCCAGAGGAAAAAGAAAAAATAGTAAAGACATTAAGGAATGCCACGGATGTTTTTGTGTGGTGTCAAGAAGAAATGACTGGCATAAGCCCCCACGTCATAACCCACGTCCTTAACGTCAACCCGGACATGCCACCGGTTCAATAGAAAAGATGCCCCCTTGACTCAGCAAAGGCCGAAGCCCTAGAGAAAGAGGTGGACAAATTGCTAACCAGTGCCATGATCCGGGACGCATATTACCCAAAATGGCTAGCCAATCCGGTACTGGTACCCAAGCCAAATGGAACATGGCGGGTTTGTATAGATTTCATCGATCTAAACAAAGCCTGCCCCAAAGATTGTTTCCCCTTGCCAAGAATCGACCAGATGGTGGATGCCACCTCCGGATTCAAGCTATTGTCCTTCATGGACGCATACGCCGGTTACAACCAGATCAAAATACACATCGTGGATCAAGAGCGCATTAGCTTCAGGACCGATAAGGGGGTATACTGTTACCTGGTGATGCCTTTCGGACTAAAAAATGCTGGTGCAACTTACCAAAGAATGGTGAACCGGATGTTCAAGGGCCTTCTGGGGCGAAATATGGAGTTATACGTGGACGACATGCTGGTCAAATTGAATAAGTGCACTAGCCACGCGGATGACCTAGAAGAATGTTTCGAAGTGGTCCAGAGATACAGAATGAAACTTAACTCAAAGAAGTGCACTTTTGGGGTTAAGTCGGGGAAGTTTCTGGGTTTCATTGTCAGTCAGCGGGGAATTGAGGCAAATCCAGAAAAAATCCAAGCTCTCCTGAGCATGCCTTCCCCTAAGAAGCACAAAGATATCAAGAGTTTAACCGGAAAGGTTGCTGCCCTGAGCCGTTTTATCTCCCGATCCACAGACAAATGCATTCCCTTCTTCAACATCTTGAAGAAATTTCAGAAATTTGAATGGTCCGACGAGTGCGAGGAGGCATTTAAAAAACTAAAAGAGCACATGGCTAAGCCACCAATCGTATCGAAGCCCGTTCTCGGAGAGGACTTATTCCTATACTTGGATGTCTCTGAGATTGCGGTTAGCGCGGCCCTAGTACGGGAAGAGGAAAAAACTTAGCATCCCGTGTACTATGTCAGCAAGCGCATGATAGGAGCGGAGACGCGGTACCCGGTGATCGAAAAACTAGTTTTTTGTCTCCTAATGGCCTCTAGAAAGCTGACCTTACTTCCAAGCTCACCCAATCAAGGCATTAACCAACCACCCACTTCTTCAAGTCTTACAAAAGCCAGAGGCATCCGGAAGGCTCCTCAAATGGGCAATGGAGTTAAGCCAATTTGACCTACACTACATTCCACACATTTCCATAAAAGGGCAGGTGTTGGCAGACTTCATCACGGAGTGCCATGAAGCTGAAGCTACCGCAAACATACTCACACCACCAGTCCCAGCGTGGAAAGTATTCGTGGATGGCGCCTCTAACGAAAATGGATCCGGAGCGGGGGTCGCGATGATATCCCCGAACAGACTTCGACTCCAAGCAGCCTTACAGTTTGAATTCTCAGCTTCTAACAATGAGGCCGAATACGAAGCCCTGATAGCAGGGCTGAGATTGGCAAAAACCGTAGGGGCCAAGAGAGTATAAGTCTACAGCGATTCACAGCTGGTAGTAAACCAGGTGTCAGGAGAATACCAAACGCGTGGAGAAAAGATGGCCGCCTATGTAGCCATAGTCCGGGAGTTGCTCCACGAGTTCACGGACTATAAAGTAGAAAGAATCCCCAGAGAGAAAAACGCTCATGCTAAGTGCCTGGCTAAGTTAGCTTCAGACAGTGAGATTGAGAAACTGGGGGTGGTACCTGTGGAACGCTTGGCAGAGCCAAGCATCAAAGTAAAAAATACCATAGCAACAGTTGAGCTAGAGCCCAGCTGGATGGTCCCCATCATCAAATACATAACAAAAGGCGAGTTGCCCCAAGAGAAGGCACTATCCAGAAGGATACAATATCAAGCGCATCGTTATGTGATGATGGACGAAATTGTCTATCGAAGAGGACTCAACATGCCTTATTTAAGGTGTGTATCGGACCCTGAAGCTAAGCAAATTATGCTGGAGGTCCATGAGGGGTCCTGTGGAGATCATACAGTAGGCCCAAGTCAGTCAAAGAAAATATTGAGACAAGGGTACTTCTGGCCAACAATGAAAAAATATTCCATAGACTACGTCCAGAAATGTGATTCGTGCCAAAGGTTCGTGAACATAGCGAGAGCTCCTCCCAATGAAATTACCCTGATGACTAGTCCCTGGCCCTTTGCGGTCTGGGGAATAGATCTTATTGGGTCCCTGCCAACAGGAAAGGGAGGAGTAAAGTATGCGATAGTAGCAGTAGACTACTTCACCAAGTGGACGGAGGCTGAGCCAATGAAGACTATAACTGCTAAAAAAGCACTAGACTTTGTTATCAAAAACATAGTGTGTCGATACGGCTTGCCTCACAAGATAGTCTTAGACAATGGAAAGCAGTTTGACTGCAAAGAGTTCATCGAGTTCTGCAACTAACACGGAGTCGTTAAAAGCTTCTCCGCAGTGGCAAGGCCACAAACAAACGGACAAGCAAAAGCGGTCAAAAAAATCCTAAAGGTCACCCTAAAGAAAAAGCTGCTGGCCTGCAAAAACAATTGGCCCGAAGAATTGCCAAGAGTGTTATGGGCCTACCGGACAACCCCAAGAACCACGACTGGCCACTCGCCATTTTTAATGGCGTACGGTTGTGAAGCAATGGTCCCGGTAGAATCATTATTCCCATCCCACAGGAGAACAACTTACGATCCAACAATAAACAAGGCTTTATTACAAGAAGCGTTCGATCAAATTGAAGAACTCCGGGATGAGTCTCAAATACGAATGGCAGCTTATCAAAAGAAGGTGACTAAGTACTTTAACTCTAAGGTTAAAAGTAGAAAATTTACTATTGGTGATATGGTCTTAAGAAGAGTCTTCCCAGCCACTCAAGAACCCGGAGTGGGGGTACTTGGGCTAAATTGGGAAGGGCCATATGAAATTGAGGATGAGATCGGCTCTGGGACGTATAAGCTAAAAAGATTGGACGGAACCATCATGCCAAGGGCCTGGAATGCTGATCATCTCCGGAAGTATTACCAATAGTCCAAAATGTAAACTTAGGCTTTGTTAAGAGAATTTGTACCGTAAAATGTATGCAACCTCTAAATTTCAAATAAAGTTGAGTGCCTTAAAAACAATGTTTCCATGCCACTTAGGGGGGTACTAAGGCATACCACACGGAAAAATGTAAAACAGGCCAAAAGTAAAAGCAAAATCAAGCAGAATATATGTAAGTGAAAATATATAAATAGAAAAGATGTCCTGACCGAAAAATAGGTCCTAATAAAATATTAAGGGCCTGGGGACGGGCCATAAAAAACTGTCTCCCCTTAGAATATAATAATTTAAATTGTCTGAAAGGAAGGAAAAGAGACTGTAAATGTAAAGAAAAAAAAATAGTTGTGAACTGGTTGAATTTGTCGGCCTAATTAATGCGAGAAGGAAGGTGAGGCCCCCAGCGTTCTTCGAGCAAAGCGTCAAGCCTTTCTTTTTCTCACGAAACTTAGCGAGGGCTTCCTTAGGTTTGGGATAAAAATCAAGCTTGATGCTCTGGCCATTCGACTGGCAGGCCATATAGACGCCATCATCAAAGCGCTTGACTCAATGCTTACAGGTGACTGGGGTCAGGAGTTCATCTCTTTTGGCCTTTTTCAAGGCCTGATCATTAAAATCCCTTAGTTCCTTCACCTCCATAGTCAAGTTGGCCGTCGACTGCAAGTCTGCCTGATGCAGCTCCTCCAAGGACTTTAACTCAGCAGCCATTTCATCCATAGCCTCCCTGGTTTCCCGCAGCTCGCGCTTGGCCCTTGCTGTAGCCTCACCCTCTGCCTTCAGCTCCTCCCAGTGCCTTACCTCTGCCTGAGCCTCCCTCTACTGGGCCTCCTCCTGGTACTTCGCCTCTGTAAGGGCCTCCCTTTGCTGGGCCTCTTCCCGGAATGCCCTCCTTTCGGCAGACAAGTCCCGCAAAATTCTCACGGCCTCGTCCATACCCCCAAATTTGGACATGACGAACCCATGGTCAATCAGGGTCTTGGAAAGGCGGCCGGTCTCGACAGTAATCTGAAAAGAGATACAAGAATGAAATCAGATGCCTTAAGAAAAAATCTAAAAGAAGGAAATAAAATCACAAGTACTCACCGCGGCCAGAGCAGCGCTGATGTCATGAACTTGGTAAACGGAGTTCACGGAGGCACAAGTAGCGTATCTCTTAGGTGGGAACTGAGTTAGGTGGGAGACAAACTGGCTGGTCATCTCTGAGGCGAAGGGAGCAAGGGTAGGCCCGACAAAGCGGTTGAACCAATCCGTCAAAGGGTCCATGTTCAGGTCCCAAGGATTCCAGAAAGCGTCCTCGCGCAAAGTGTTCTGCTGCTCCTCTCGCAGGATCTTCTTTAGGGCCTCCACCTCAGCATGTCCCCGACTGAACTCGTCCAGGGCATAGTTATGTTTGGCAATGCGGAGCATCTGCCTTTCCTCTTCGGCGAGGACTGGGGTGAGCACGATGCCGTGCGGCACAGTATACTCCTCTGCTGCAGAAGGAATCTCGGAGTCATTGCTCACAGCTGGAGTGTCCTTCTTTCGGGGCCGCTTGGAAGGCTCAGTCTCAACCATTTTTCCCTTCCGCTTGCGCTCAAGGGCGGCTGCAGCCTTGCCCTCATCCTCCTCGACTTCCCCCTCCTCGTCTATCAAGACAATCATGCCTGAAGGGGCACTGGACGAGGACCTCCCGGGGGTCACCAGTTGGGATGGGGCCGAAGGCAAAGAAGCGTCAGGGTTATATGCCTCGACAAGGGTAGCCAGAAGATCCTCTATTGGCCTGGCTGCTGCAACGAAGAAATAAACAAAGTGTTAGAATGACCATGAGAAAGGCGCGCGCCCAACAAGAAAGCAATAAAACTAATCCTACCCTGACTCTCTAATTCAGCCCTAGCAAAGTCTTGAACTACAATGCTGGCTTCATCATCCCCAAGAAAGCTGTCTGAGGGGAGAAACTAGCTGGAGGACAAATGGGCTGAATGGTCTAGGGGAATAGGCACCGGAGGTCCAGAGCCCATCCGGGACCGACCCAAGAAATGACCCAAGTGGGAAAATAATATTCTTTGGCGTGATTCCCCCACCGGGTGGAAGGCATTCTAAACTTACAGAGGCGCTCATCGAACCCTATAGGTCTATGTTGGGTATACTCTCGGACAGAAAGGACATGATGAATTACTAAAGGAGACTTACCAGAACTTGAAGTACTGGCATCTAGAGCACCAGTGTTGGGAACCGGGACCACAGGCTTAGGCCAGGAGGGCCTTCGCTCCGAAGGAGCTTCTAGACGAAGGGTCCTCCCGGCTGCAGCCTGGGCCTTGATGTAAGCCAGCTCCTATTCCCTCCTGAAAAGGTACTTCTGGTACCGGTCCTCCGCCGAGGCGATTGTGTCCACCCAGAGCGCCCTTTCTGCAGCTGGAGTCCTTACATTCGGGCAGATGACCTTGGAAAGATTGAAGTCATCCACCGACTGATTCTTGGATATCAGCTTGGCCTTCCGACAGTTCTCTGTCGTGACCAAGTCCCCAACGCTAAATGCCTTCTTGTCATAAGTGGAGAAAGTCCTGGCCCGCTGGAGGAATACATGAGTAGGTGCGGTCCGCATGTAAGGAGGGATCCTAACCCACTCCGTAAGAAGCTCCGGGCGGTCCATGGCCTAAAAACCGGAGGAAAAGAAGAAACGGTGACAGTACTCCTTCACGTGTTTCTGATGATTGAAAGGGACTTGGCCCTCGTTCAAAGGGTGGGAGCGAAGTCCATAAAATCCGTCTTTAAATTTGTCCCCCTTCTTGGGGACAGAAACAAGTTCATAAAAATACAAAATTTCAGCCTGACTGGCCGAACCCCAGCTCTGGGCAGCATACAAAATAAATAAGCCTGAAAGCAGGCGGTATCCTTGAGGAATTAGTTGGTACGGCGCGAGGCCAACAAAAACTAAAAAATTTACAAAATAGTCCTGAAGAGGGAGCATAGCCCTGGACATCAAATGGGTCTGGCTCTAAGCTCCGAAGCCCCCATAATTGTGATTGGGAGTCTCCTCGTCCCGAGGCAGCCGGTGGAAGGTCCCAGAGGCTGATGGTTTGATGCCTGCCACCACCACGATCTTTTCAAGTTGGTGGGCACAAGTCAATGTGGAGTGGAGCTCATTCGCCTCCCAACCGTTAGCACGGGACTTACAGTTTGTTGGGTTTTGTGCCCTAAATAAAACCCATTTTAATATAATCAGATTTACTTATTAATAAAGATCAGAAATAACATTTTATGTTGCATGGTTCACATGATTTATTTCATGATTATATACATATAATGTATGAATTCTATTTAAGTCCAGAACATATGAATTTGTTAAAGATTATCGTGTTGTCAGCACAGTGGAATATAATCTTAATTATATGTTCGAAAGTTTATTCCCTAATTTGTCAGAACACTGGATTTAGACTGACATGGTATAATCAGCGATAGGTATTCTTACACCTTGGAAAAGTGTTATGTCCTTTCCAGGACATTGGCAAAGTTTACCAGTATCGGATGTATGGAGTATACATTGGAAGGGACCGATATTGAACTTTGATTAGATATATTAGAATTTACCGTAATATCTATTCAATTCAATATCACATGTTGATCCTAGATCAAATGATCTTAATGTTGATATGATTAGGTTCAATCTCAAGAGTGTTATTCGTGTTCTTTGATTTGTTAGTTAAGCCTACTTTTGGGTCAGGGTGATACGTACATTTTGGGAACACAGTAGTGTAATTGAGTGGGAGCGCTAACATAAATATGAAATCTATAGCTTCTATCTGACGAATAGAAAGTAAAGGATGATTTCCTTCGAGCTTAACCAAACGAAAATAAATGGTGGAGTACTCATTTCAGTTAGCTGAAATATCATTTATACAGGGTTAAGTGTTTTAAGGATAAAATACATTGTAGGATGTTACGGTAATTTAATCCCTTTACAGTGTAGATCATCTATATAGAGGATCATTGATCACATTAGGATTATAACAATGGATAACTAATGACGTATCTATATCGTGGAACATATAGAGCGTTCTATATGACTGAGAGTGCAATTCCAAGTTCTAAGAGTGGATTCAATAAGGAATTAATAAGTTAGGGAATTTACTTGGTAAATTCGGTTCGACTTATTGGAAGCTCAGTTATATAGACCCGTGGTCTCCATACTAGTTGAGACCATACTGCTTGTAAGACTCAGTTAATTGATTTTAATTAATCAATTATAATTCTAAAAGTTAGACTATGTCTACTTTATGAATTTTCACTAAGCAAGGGCGAAATTGTAAAGAAAAGAGATTCTAAGTTTATTTATTAATTAAGACACTTTATATGTCTGAATTAATAAATACATTAAATGGTAATATTATTTAATAATTATTTTAAAGTTATTAAATAATTAGAATTGGCATTTAAATGGTTAAATTGGAAAATTGGCATTTTTGAGAAAATGGGAATGAAAAATAACAAAATAGGAAAGTTGCAAAGTGAGGCCCAATTTCCTTATATGGGCCGCCCACTATGCAAGAGGTTTACCATTTTATTTTTTCATTATTTTAATACCACACAATTCTAACCTAAACCTAGAGGGCATTCTATAAATAGAAAGTAATGGCTTCAGGAAACAACACACAATTGCATCTCATTCTTTTCAGAGTGAATTCCTGAGCCACCACTTTCCTCTCTCTTTTCTTCTCTTCTCTTCAAAATTTCGAAATTCCCTTAAGTGAATGAGTAGTGCCCACACACATCAAGTGGTACCTCAATCATAGTATGTAAGATTGTGGAAAATCAACATCAAAGAAGGAGATCCAGATTCAGATCTTGATAATGCTCTGCTACAGAAAGGAATCAAGGGCTAGAGATCTGAATGGAAGGAGTCATAATATTCCGCTGCACCCAATGTAAGGTTTCTTGAACTCTTATGTGTTTATTTCATTGTTTTAGAATTCATATTAGGATGTTAATGAAACATACTAGGTAGTAAATCTAGATCCTGGTAAAATATTTCCAACACAGTTCTCCTGGGCCACGGGACCCTGCATGACCTCTTCCAGGGTGGCCAGTTGAACCGCCCCCTTCCTGGAAGACTTGGAACTGGACGCGAAAGTAGACATTTTGGTTTTGAAAAAATTGAGAAAATCCAGCAGTTAGGCCCCGAAACAAACCCTAATGTTTAAAAAAGGGAATGGGGGTCCCCTAACCGCTAGAAAGAGACCCCCTCCGGACGCTTGCCAAATAAGAAATCCCCAAGAGGCTTTCCTTTGCAAGAATCGGGTGCAAAAATCCCAAAGGCAGTGACATTGCAAAAGAAAAAA